>NC_081192.1:26254861-26457361 GCF_902713425.1 Acipenser ruthenus
TAAAAGTTTTTATTAAGCAATACCCATGATTACCCATAGAATCACACAATAAAGTTGTGTGCCGAGTAAGCAATAAAGATGCACCATAAATTGTTTTACTTAATTTAAATAATTGCCAGATTTTTTTTTTTAAATACCTAACCGCCCTACATAATTGTATTGATTTGGATGTAGCAACAGTATACAGCTTTACAAATTAAAAAAAAAAAAAAAGTGACTTGACCAGTAAACAGATATGCCAGGGAAAATGTTATGAAAGAGCTATTGTAGAAAACCTGTTTGGTTACGCAAAAGTCAACAATGAGAGAGAAATGGTATGGATGGTTGTTCCAGGATGTAGTCGACAATGACAGAGAAATGGTATGGATGGTTGTTCCAGGATGTAGTCGACAATGACAGAGAAATGGTATGGATGGTTGTTCCAGGATGTAGTCGACAATGACAGAGAAATGGTATGGATGGTTGTTCCAGGATGTAGTCGACAATGACAGAGAAATGGTATGGATGGTTGTTCCAGGATGTAGTCAACAAAGGCAGAGAAATGGTATGGATGGTTGTTCCAGGATGTAGGCCTACTGAGTAGGTGCTTAATGTTTCAGCTCTCAGCTGCACATCCCATGACACAAGTTGTGAACAGTATCCTCTTTGTCATGGTCTACTGCCAAGTTTCATTCATCAACTGTTCAGGAGACCATTCTGTATTATCATTTAAGCGCTATCAACAGATTGACTAAATGCTCTACTACAGTATAAATATAAAAATTACATGTTTAATGGAAACTTAAAATCAGGTAATAGCAATACTGGATATAGATACAGTAGATGCATTCAGCAAAAGCTCCATCTACATTTAGCATGAATGTATACTTTATGGCTGCACTGTGAATATTCTATTACTTGTGTGTTACTCAGAATGAAATCCATTAGTAGAATTTGTAATCAATGAAGGAACTATCCAATCAACCTTTTAAAACCCTGTGGCACATTCTGTTCTACACCTAACCTAGTTTTCATTCCACATGAAGCAGGCACATTATTCACCACTGTGCAAAGCACATGCCACTCTAAAGTAAATGATGAAGATAATTCCACCAGTATCACAAATAAGTACATCACCATGACCTGTTGTACTGCTATGGCCAAAAGTTTTTAAACACCTAGAATTTTAGGATCAAAATAATTTAGATATTTTATTTAATATCAAGTAATCAAAGAAACTATAAAATGATATTGCAAAAGTATACCAGAAGCCATATTAGTACAGTATTTCATGTTAAATTTCAAAGTCACATTTTTCAATTTGTCAGTTTTTCGTTAAGTAGGAAAACTAGAAAGTGGTATGTAATTCAATATTTTAACGTCACAGTATTACTAGGTTTCAATCAACTTTATGAAGCAAACTTAGTTAATTCCATAAGGTGATTCAAAACTTTTGGCCATAGCTGTATACAATGAAAGTGTACCATACAGATAGGTTTCTCCACACACTACATCCCCAGAGTCTGAAACCAGGAACTTATGGTAAAAGATGTTGCTGACAAGCCAGTCACAAAACAATTAAAAATTAAATTAAAAAAAATGGATAAAGCCTGGGCTTTCCCAAGGCTGTACACAAGTAGATTACTGTAGCACTTAACAAGTACAATCTGGACGTTTCACCCAAAGTCAATATCTATCACAACAGGTTCCTTTTAAAAGCATGCATTAAGAGAACTCCAATACTGTAGGGAGTGTTAACAAATTGCTGATACAGTATGTGTTGTTAATAAGGGGTTTATTCTTGTTGTTTTCAGTTAATTGATCATCAGAGCATGTAAACCATTGATAAATCACGTCGCGTACCGAAAGTAAACGATATCAAAACTCATGTCACCATGTCATAAGTATACAAGTATGCTATATGAAACAAGTATGATGTGAGCCTAGATAAAGGAACCTACAAAACTAGATATGGGAGCTTTTGAGAACAAAAAACAAAGCACCTCCAGCAGCATACATAATCTAAAGCCCAACATATACATATACGAGGAAGCATGCTTCCAGACAAAATGTTTCTGTGTGTCTATTGGATGTCTCTGTGTTTCCAGAAAAGAGAAAATGTTTCCCTGAGTAGACCAGGGTTGTACTTTGAGAAACATTTTGCCTTTATCCAATCAGGAGACACTAAGAGCATGAGTCTTAGTGCATTTATAAGTGCAGCACCATTTTTGGAATGTGCAGCAGGAATGATCTCATGCTGCTTGAAAAAGTTGTCCCCAACAATTTTTTAAAAGCATGTTTCCACGTGTATGCTGGTAGATTTCCATTACACGAGAGTAGATGTTAAAACTTCATGCTGATTTGAGCTTGGCTCTCGCCAAGATAAGCACCAACTAAGACGTAGCTTTACAGTAAACTAATGTGATCCATATGTGTCTCCATCCATTTACGTTTCCTTCCATATGATGATGTAGATATCCTTTTGTCTGGTGTTAATGGCTGAAGTGTAATGCTGGCTCCAGGGATCAGCTTATTTTGCCTCCCTGGCGCATCAGCACACACAACGGCTGCGATGCTGGCTCCGGGGATCAACCACAGTGCGGCCTCCCCAGCGCATCAGCATGACAACCGTCTGGATTGAGCTAAGTAGGGTACATCTCTGGGGTCTTCAAGTGGGCACCTTCCATCCTCAGTGTTTCGTCGACTTGCCCACGACACCTCAAGAGGGCTCGACGGTGATTCTGGCGTCCCAGCATCACCCCCCTCCGTCCCCCACTCAACTCAGCCCAGCTTACTTACCTGTACATCAGCGTTTCTTTCTTTCTATTGTGCTTGAGATCCCCAGCCAGAATCTTTCCTTCTCAACCACAGCCAGTTGCTGCTCCTCTCTGCTGCTTCAGATAAGTTCTTCACTGTGCGACGCAACTCTTGGCCACTGAATCCGACGTCTAGTAGTACGTAGTAATATGGTGTACCACTGATACAGTATACCCAGAGTATAACTCCAAAGTGGCAGTGAAAAATGTTAATGGGACTTTGAGAGCATCATAGAATAGAACTGTAGATCAGCTGTAAAGATCCTACTGTGTCAAAGCATGTGTTCTACATTACGACATTAAAGCAACACTCCAGTGAAAGGGTTACTTTTTACTAGACACTATTAATTGAACTTCAGTAAGAAAATCAAAGAATACAGCTGTGTAAGAAACATTAATACAATAACTCAAATAACTGTCAACTATGCAGACGTAAACTTCAAAAGTCACATGGCCTCAATATGGCAGCCATATTAATTCAGAGGTCACGGTCAGCAACACATTTAGCATGACATGCTCATACAACCCTGCAAATATGAAATATTAAGTTTCTGGGATACAGTACCAGGCTTTGACACTGTGGCAGCAGCAGCTTTGCCCAAAAAAAATAAAAAATACATACTGTGGGTGCAATGGCAGGTTTGCAAACTCATACAGTATAAGCACCTCTTACAGGGATGTTTAATTAGTACTACAGTATCAGTATTGTTCAAATGTAAATCACCAAGACCTACAGTAAATTCACCATCCCCGATTATGTTACTCTCTGTAATTATCAGCATAATTTCTTCTTGCAGTGAAATCTAGCAATGCTATTTCAGAACAGTCGTAATGGATCATAATAAAAATCGTATCGACATTGTTGGGTAACATATGCTGCTGTAGGTAAAGCAAAACAATCCTAATACAAAAGATAAACTTACCACAGAGCATTTCTGAAGCAGTTTCACCCAGGCTGAGGCACAACGCGACCTGCAATAGAGGATCCTTGTGCACTGCTAAAGGGGAATGAACTGCATCAACGCACAATCAGAATGGCCACACTTAGCAGACCCCGTGCAATTAGCTAAAACCTTCTGGGAATCATTGGGGAATTGTATCCCTCCTCATTTACCCTGTGAACACAACCTCTGCCTTCCAGTTCCTCAGAATAAAACAGCTTCTCTTTTTCAGAAAAAAATAAATAAATAAAAAAGCACACAAGGCTGACAGGAGAACACACAATTTAGAAAGGACATTTTCAAATGTAAATGTACCATTCTATTCTTCTTATTATTTAGTAGTAGTAGTAGTAGTCGTAGTAGTAGCAGCTTGAAAAAGAGCAATGCATATCATTGCTTCTCTTTAGGGTAGTCTTACAGTACACATTAAAAAATGTAAAACAATAATTGCATGATGTTCACCAGCACTTGCAGGCAAGTGATAAAACCACAAGCCTACACTGAATTAATAATTTAACCCAATTCAGATTGCAAACCCTATAGTAGAACACAATGCTAATGGTTGCATTACTGACAACAGCCTGGCTGGGTCTATGAAATATAATGTAAGGGTCAGTCAAAAAAAACAAACAAGTGCATTTTAAAGCTACAGTACATCATCCAAATGTCTTCCATCGTCAGTGAAATTAGATTTAAAATTAAGAAAGAGTGCAAAAATGTAAAATCTTGTAACAATGACATCCTGTAATAGGGTAAATATAAATAATCCCCCTTTCACACTGATGAGTTATGATGACTCAGAACCAGCACTAATGCTGCATTTTGGTCTGTGTGAATTGCCTATAGTACCATCACAGAGCTGTCATATTTTATGCTGTCTCTAAACCACCTTGCGAGTTTTTAAAGTTGTACTCACATGATCCCTTTGGCTGTGTGAAAGGGTTATGATGGTATTATACAGGCATAGATTGCGCAATTTCATGCTGTGTGAATGGGTATTTTAAACGATTTTTTTAACATCTCCGAGACGGCTCAGTAGCGGCATTTGTGTGTGAAAGGGGCTTAAGTAAATCATCTAGTTCGGATATTGTATTTGTGATTTCAAACTGATATGTTGTTCATGTTTCTCCCCTTTAAACACAATTGAGAATTGCCTGAAACTACACCTCAACAGTGCCACTGCAGCAGAATCTGCTTTTCATATGCTGAGAAAACTATGCAGTCCACTTTCAGTTGTCATCACATCCTCTATACTTCAACTAGTTAAATTTAAAAAGGAGAAATGTATACCTTTATTAAAATAATGATTTCTGGGCGAGTGTTTATGCCATTCTTCAATTCCTCCATCCAGGGAAGCAACCGCCAAGAAAATGTATCAAAACTAAAACTTGTCTAGGACAACTGGAAGCTGCTAGAGACTTGAAAATGCTAGCAGAGGCTGGACAACGGCTTATTTTCCCAACTGAGATTACCACTACTAACCTTCGACCTGATACTGTCTTGTGGTCTGGATCAGCATGCCTTGTTCACCTGGTAGAGTTAACAGTGCCATGGGAGGATGCTGTTGATGAGGCGTACAAAAGGAAGAAACTTCAGTATGCTCAACTACCTGCTGAAGCAGAACAGCGAGGATGGAGAGTCCAGGTTTACAGAGTGGAGATGAGTTGTTGAGGATTTGTGGCACACTCCACAACCTGGTTTCTCAGCGACATCGGATTCAGTGGTCAAGAGTTGTGATGCATAGTGAAGATCTTATTTGACCCAGCAGAGAGGGGCAGCAACTGCTCTGGTTGAGACGAAAAGATTCTGGTTGGGGATCTCAAAGACAGTAGAAATAAAAAAAAAACGTTGATGTAAAGGAAGGTAAGTAAGCTGGAATTAGCTGAGTGGGGGACAGAAGGGGTGATTCTGGGACACTAGAATCATCGTCGAGCCCTCTTAAGGCTCAATCCAGACGGATGGATTTCTACACCATCAGATGGAAGGAAGCGTATATGGATCACATTAGTTTACAGTAAAATAAGCTACGTCTTAGTTGGTGCTTATCTTGGCGAGAGCTGAGTCCAACAGCGTGAAGTTTTAACACCTACTCTCATGTAATGGAAATCATGCATCTGGAAGTTCACGGGGCGGAGCTATGCCACCTGATAGTGTTTATTGACAGAGTTAGTAAACATATACACATGGAGAGAGGGGCTCCGCCTCTTCAAGGCCCAACATTTACTTGATCGATAGACACGATAAACAGGAGGGGGGCCACCGTCTTTGAGGTGACCCGACATACGAGAGGGGCACCGTCTCTGAGGTTACCCGACATACGAAGAGGCTTGTGAACCGGAAAGAAAACATGAATTAGTATTGATAACACAAAAGAGGTTCCGGCTCTTCCTGACCCAACATATACAGTAGGGGGGTTCCGTCGCTGAGGAGACCCGACAAACAGGAGGTGGGTCACCGTCTTTGAGATGACCCGACATACCAAGAGGGGCACCGTCTCTGAGGTTACCTGACATACGAAGAGGCTCGCGAACCGGAAAGAAAACATAAAATTAGTATTTGTTAAAACATATAATGCGTGGTGTTCCACCTCTTTGAAGCCCAACATAATAGAAGGGGGGTTCCGTCGCTGAGGAGACCCGACAAACAGGAGAGGGGCCACTGTCTTTGAGGAGACCCGACAAACACGAGGGATGCCACCGCTTGGGGACCCTCACATAGAGGCATCAGACCTGAAAGAAGAATCCCAAAAGAAACATACATGCAGATGGAAGGGTTTGGCCGGGGGTCCCCTCCGACTCATGGAGAACCCTCCTCTATGAGGTAAATGAAGCGGAGCTTAACCCTTTGCGGTCCATTGTCGGACTGGGTCCGACATTGCAATTATTCCTCACAGGTCCTTTGTCGGACTGGGTCCGACATCATTATAGCAACGCAATAAACGGGTGTTTAGTCGTTTTTTCTCCGGAAAAAGCCGAGAAAACCATTCAATTGCCGAGTGGGAGCGACAGGAGCCGAGACAAATCGGGGAAAAAAAAAAAAAAAGGCGTATCTCATGAATAGTCATACATGGTATCAGGTATCAGATAACGGGGCGTTCATAGTAAACAAGCTGGCTGAGTGCGTCAGCGCACAGAGACTATCATGGACATTTGCAGAGCTTTTTTCAGATGTTATAGTAATAAAATAATGACTTGGATCGCATTATTGAGGAGTTTGGTGATAAAACGAGTGATCCGGAGATGATCGATCGGTATGTACGACTATTATTATTATTATTATTATTATTTATTTCTTACATAGTTGATCGCTATAGCAAACGAAAGGGTGGGGCGGGGCTGGAGATGCCTAGTGAGTGCTTTGTTGATATGCAGGGCCATTTAAACCCGTTTGACTGTGAAAAAAAATACTTTTAAACAGCGCGTATAAAATTAACTGCGCGTGTGAAAATTAATTAGACCTGGCGTGCCTGACACGCGATTAATAAATGGACTGCAAAGGGTTAACAAAGGGTTGGAGAAAGTGGAATCACTAACCCCCCAAAAGATGGACCCCCGGCTCCCCGCTGACGCAACCAAGAGAGAACCGCCAATGCATAAAAAAGAAAACATTTAGACGAAAGAAAACAAACACTTAACATGACAAAGGGGTTAGTAGACTGTACCCTAATGACTATGTGAAGACCCTCTGCACAGTGGAAAGAAAAAAAAACCCTTTCTTTAATTTTATTTCTTAGGGGGAAATCTTTGGTGGCTCAGGCAGAAAGGTCGTCCCCACTCCGGACATACTAGCAATGGACTGATGTGCGGAGGATATTTCAGAGGATGAAGAACGAATATAAGTTTCAACTGCTGATGAAGTCCAGCGCCCCATATTTTTAATTAAATGCTGGTTAATGTTGGCTTTTGCGGCTGAAGTAGCTGCCCCTATTGTAAATGAATGAGGAGTGTAGAATTGCGAAGGAAGACCTGCTCTGGATACCACAGTGGAAAGGTGTGTTGAAAACCAATGCCTTGATACAATGGACCGGCTTGAATTGATAAACAAAGGGTCGGAGGATGAAATGGCTTTGCGTTCTGCAATGTACTTCAACATGGAAGTGAAGGGACACAGAGGAGAGTTGATCTTAGAAAGCTGAATACATTGTCCTTGCCGCAGTTGATCTGTTTTTGAAATGCGAAGAAATAAGATGAAATGAGAATCTGGGATGAGCTTGAGGTCACTGCAGCGGATACCTAGGGTAGGAAAGCTGGCAATAGAAGGAACTGTATATTCAGAACATGTCAAAAATCCAAAAAATGCAGATAGACACATGACTTCCATAGTTAAATCATCAAATGGAGAAAAACAGCCATGGCGGAGAATTGAAATCAATTTACTGAGAATGTCTATAGAAATAGGCAGGCGAGCAGAAGAAGGAGCCGGAGAGCACTTGGAAATTCCTCATAAAAGGAGACGAACCGCTGGAATTGATAATAGAGTTGGGGAATTGATGGACATCAAGCGAAATTGATGCTGAATTCCTGACAAATATAGTCTGATTGTAGCTGGTGCCAGATGTAGAGAGTCCTTTGCATGCACTATGAACGCCATGATCCAGTCCTGGTTGAATGGAGTAGGATTAATCCTGCTTTGTAAACAGAAAGTTACATAACATGCCCAACCTGTAGAGTACGAGGATCTGGTAGATGGGGCAAGTGCTGATGCCATGTAATCTTGAGCTGAATTAAGAAGTTTATTAATAGTTGGATTTAGTTGAAAATCAGCTGATTGAACTGAGGCGTTGCTGCTGGATATTGCAGAGCTGAGGGCAGCAAACTGTGGAATTTGGAAATCTTCGAGAATGATACGTCTGATTTGTGGAGATATAGTGTGACGTCTAGCTGCCGATGGAGAGGAGGATCCGTATGTAGATGCGGTAGCAAGGTTGTAAATTGAAGAATCTGCTTCGCTGGCTAAATTTAGGACTGGACCGGAAGAAGCTGTAGGCGGCGCTGCAGTATTTGATGCTGAAATTAATGACTGCGCTGTAGATTGATTTCCCTGTTCCATAATAGACACCCTTTTTTCTAGATCCGACAGTTGAGAACTGACCGAAGATAGAGTATCGGAAAAAGGCTGCATAAATGATTTCATCTCGTTGAATATTTGCGAATGTTGGATTTCAATGGCTGGCTGCTGGTTAGCGGTGCTAGTTGTGGGGGTGGTTAGATCCGGAATAGACTGCCTGCTGTCTGTTTTAGGATGCTGAATGGCTGGGCGCGGCTGATTATGTTTTTTCGGAGGAAAGACTGGTTCTGCTGAGACTGAATTGCAATAGAGAATGAAAAGAGACTCTCTATCACTCCCTGCCGGAATCGCATTACCGTTTTTAAGGAGGGTTTTTATCAATTTATTCATGGGCCAGTCCTTCCAAAACAATCGATCCGGAGGGGCGTCCTGAGGCCGAAGACGCCTGGATCGCCGCAGATTCGATGTTTGGGTGGCAGGAACGGTAGGCAACATTTGAACTGGAACCTGGTTGAGAGCCTGATCAGGAGCCTGATCAGATGTAACTGAAATACCAGAAGGGGAGAAAAAACAGAGACTGGATGGACCCTGGATTGAAGCTGAAGGAGAATGATCTGTTAATGACAGAAAATCCTGGGAATCCTCTGAATCCGATGACAACTGCTGTAAGTACTCCATTATTGAGGTACGCAAAAGTAGATGGGTCTTGAAATCGCTTAGGTTTAAGCCAAAAACGAAAACACAAGACAGCGAGGTAGAGGTGACTAATGTTTAAATAAGGTGGATTTAATTGATGACAGCAGATGATAGGTTGTTGGTGCCTAGCTCCGCCCCCTGAACCCCACCTATAGATTAACATTAGACTCACCAAAGCAGACTTAGATTCCAATACACATGCTACCTTTGTCTTTAAGCTTTCTGGCCACTGTCTTAAGAACCACCCACTGCTGTTACCTGCAGCAGGGTATTCCCTGGTTTCATGAGTTCCACTTTAAAAATAAATGGCAAAAATTAAACGGAACAACTTGCCAACAATAAACAATATGAATTCTACAGAAACAAATTCAACTTGCTCAACAGCAGTCAATGGAAGCAGTCAGACACATGCAGACACCCTCCATATAGGCCTACCACTTGATTCCAAACACTCAATCACTTGCAAAAGAAGTTCCACAGCAAGTTTCATCACAATTGGATGGGTGGCTTTATATGTGCAGGCTACATTCGCGATTCTCTGCATACATATGGGGATCATAATAGTTACTGTAGCTAAAAGATCAAGGCAAAAAGAATGGCATACAGTTCTAAATAAAAAAAACAAGTTCTGTGTGTCAGTAACATAATTCAAAATTAGAGCTATCAGCATGATGAAAAAGTTGATGACCATGACATAATATGAAACATCAACAGTATGTGCAGTAGCATCACGGAAAAGAATAAAATGACTAATTCTGTAACCTATTTGTCTTCAAGAAACGTACAAAGAGGGACATACAGTACTGCACAGATGGATACAGACAGAGAGACATATCCATATATCCCCACAATCTGACCAAGTTTCATAACAATTAACTAAGAGGTTTTCCAGTTATGTATACAAATCTCTATACAGTATTTACCCAGAATCTAGTATTGTAAATAATCGAGTAAATACTGGTACTATAGGATATAAACTGTAATTAATACATCTTATTCTTCTTAATGGTTTATCTAAAAACACAAGTAGTAATGACCGATTGAAAACTGGGATATCAACAATCTTTTTTTGTGACACAAGCCAATCACAGCGGAGTATTCTTTCTCCAGCGCTAGTCATTACAGTGCCTGCCACTTTCACCATGTAAATGTCAAGAAACAAATCTCTCATTCCAGAACAGAAAACATTTGTCAAACATGATTAATATTAACTCACAAATATCCTGTGCCAATATACTGTACAATAGAACATTTCTCAGTGTGGTAAAAGAAAGAGCAGCTTGTCCTCAATATCTATTAAAAAAAATTAACTACTGTACAATATGTTTAAAGTACCGTATATCACAAAGTTGTATTTCATTCTTGCGCAAGGTGAAGTGAGATTCTGTAACTACAACTCTGCATGCTTCTGTAAACAGAGCCCACTTGAATCCTGTACTTATAAATAACACCAGTGTTGTTGTACAACTTAGCTGAATTCCCAACTAACAATCCAGAAATCCTACATGGAAAACAGACTTAAATGATAAATGATAGTAAAAAAAAAACAAACAAAAAAAAAAAACTACTATTGTAACACTAGTGCACTGTCTGCTGACTGCGAGTCAGAACTTGGTATAGATTTGAACATCAGGTCTAATGTTGTTTGGCATTTCTCCAAAGTGGAGATTTTATGAATCACAATAATACTGTATGAGGAGTGGTACAGTAACATTCCTTGTGATATGACTACAATCATCTAAAATAAATTCTTCTAACCCTGTTGTCATTTTCAAACCTTTGGTTTATACTTTTATCTAACTTCTCAGAAACCTTTTCATCAGCCTACTCTGTGTTTCAATCCACAGTAGCATTCAGCTTTTAAAAGCAGCTTAACATTGAGCAAGACATTAACTATTTCACCACTGTGCCACAGAAATTTGACCCTCACTTTTATTACCCAGAGATTAACTTGTGTTTTACACATCAGCGATTTTAACTCGGTCCAAGAGAGGTGAAGGCCATCATCCTTGTGGAGGATGTTTCCATTGTGCGTTTGAGACACAGTAGCTGTTCATTGAGAAACAGTTCACTGTGGGGTCTTGTTTTAAAATGTGCAGGACAGTCTTTTCTAAATGCACTTTCTACAATATCAGCCCTCTTCCAAAGCCTATCAGAACTTACTAAAACTGACTAGTACTACAGTAGAAACAGATAAAGCATTTCACATGTCCACTGACATAACAGATTATTCTGTCACATGAATGACAAGCCATGTGTTTTTACCCCCTGGACAGGACTTGGGTTAAAAGATTCACTGCCATTTTAATATATCATCCATGTAGATTTTTCTAGTTGTTCATGTTTACAAAGGATAGCAGCTTCATTTATTATCTTTACTACAAAATCAAAGAGAAACTGTCCCTGTTGTTTCTTAATAATCTCCTGTACTCTACGCAGAAATGTTTGATGCCAGACTTGTATCTGATTTTAATGTTAACAACCAGCTTTTCTTACACAGGGGAATCCTAGATCTTCCTTTCAAAAACAGCATGCCACAGACAAGCATGAACAAGCGTGATTACATTCTAGTTTAATGTACTGAAGAATGCGATCATCTTGAGTACACATATTTTAGAGAACTGTTATAACTAATGCATATTGGAATTGCATATCTACTAATTGGAACAACAATCTAATTCACAGGGTTTAGTATAACAAAATCTATGTTATGCATAGGCTTTTTTTTTTTCATTATACAGTATTCATTGTAATTTAACTTAAGAATTTGTGGAATGTCGATGAGAACCAGCTGGACAATAGTTATTTCTCCAGAAAAATGCATTAAACATTGCAGACAAAAATTTCTTTTTTTCAACAATATTTGCAGTAAGGGAACCATTATATTAAATCAGGGGATTAATGAGTCTCAGTACTGTATGTTTTGTTTTGTTTTTTTCTCCTTTGGTATGAGTCCAGGCTGTAAACTAAACAAATACATGGGTGTAAGAACCCTGAAACACATAGCCCCGTTTAAAATAGATGGATGTACATTAAGCAAGCATTTGAATATTTCAACTTGTTTAAAGACATTCATATCTAATTGTTGTTACATATGTTATCTGTTTTGGATAGAGATGGCTACTGTACTGAAATGTTTCACTGCTAATAAAAATAAAGCTGCACGCTACTGATAACTGATGGGAGAGATACAACTGTATAGCAACGTGCCCAATACATTCTGATTAAGGAGACCGCAGTTTTAAAGTGTGGTAGAACATGGAGCACTGGCAGGTGTAGCACTTCAGAGCTGAACACATGGTCTCTTATTTGAAGTTCTGATTTCTCATTATGTCCTGTAATTAATCAACTCAAAAACTGTACGTTATATTCTGTAAATATACTGTAGATGACAGGATTCTGTAAAGTGAGTAAATCTTACTATTTCAATTCCGCATACACCGATGCTCATTTGATCCAATATTCAAATAATTTAATGTCGTTAGTAAAGCAGGATAAACCTGTATCTCCCAGTGCAACTAGCCCAAATCTTTATTCTGCTAAATATTCCATCACGCTAAATCATGATAAAGTCTGAATCCGTTTTCGGTGATTAATTTTATTTTAACTAAAGGTAACCATAAATTAAGATGTACCCAGTCTTTATAATCCAGGCTACTCAATGCCAATTAAAGTATCTAGATCTACACATTTTGTAAAACTGTTTTCTTTAGTTTTTACTTTTTCTAAAATAAAAAATAAAAAACAGTTAAGCGACTCTTAGTTACTTTAATGGGCTACACGTATAACCTTAATGCACAATTTAAACCGACTCTAATTTGAAAAATACAGTATAGTACCGGCGGCACAGTATTGTATGTGAATTAATTTGGTCCACGCGTGTTGTACTTACCAGTTAGGCTACAACAAAACATTAACTATAAGTTACTGTATAGTACCCAAATACGAATTACTAATAGACAGAATATTACTAGATACTATGCTTTACTGCAAAATGACAGCAAATTATTGATGTGAAAAAAGCACCAGCTGTTTATAATTGTATTTGTAATGCGCTAGCCTGCTTGTTTTTACACAAACACGTTTTTGATTGACTGAAAAAGTAAAAGTATGTATATATATATATTTAAAAAAAACAACCTTGAAGTTTAAATTGCAATCCATACACTTGTTAAATAAAGTTTGACTGAAAGCATACGTTCGATTAATAGCATAAATATCACAAAAGATTAGCGTCAAAATAGTCAAGCTGTTACACTTACCCGCTTCGCGAAACTTTTAAAAGCGTCCTTCTCCTTCTCCTTCTCCTTCTCTTCCTCTGCTTGCTTAGAGAATTGTTACAATGACGTGTCGGGACAATGCCAACGAATGTACTATGTAAACCAGACCACTACGATTCGTTGTTTTGAAGTAGTAGTTACGTCACAGAGCATTTATGTTTCCCTAGAAAAAAAAAATATCGACTACATCCATGCCAATTAACGTTCTTTGAAACGCTGATTAGATGACAACGTCTATACTTCACACACTCAAAGTTCAGTGCAGTTTTTTAAGTCACGGGACTTCGCTAGTAGTAGTACAACGGTGACTAAAAACCCCACCAAGCCTGCCTCTAGCGGCACATAACGGTAATACAACATCAAATCCAGGCTGTCAGTTATGTTTTTCATTGTTAAGAATAAATGTCCTCTCTCCTTTTCTGCTTTTCATATTTTAAGTTTCTGATTAAGCCAAAAAAGTACAAAAAACATTAATTTAGCATAATATCACTTGTTAGTGTAAACACCCATACTTAATTACTCATATCGGCATTTTTTTGCATCATTGTGTTCCCATGGCTTGTTCTATGGCAGTACCAAGGTTCAGTCCTCTACATCGGCTGTTTAAGTCACAGCATTTATCGATACACCACAAGTAACATTTGCCAGCCCTGAATACATCGATATTTACCAGTATGCAGTCCACTATAACTCCCGGCAGACATATTCACCCCAGCACTTTTAATCAACACAGTTCCCTTCTCCAATCTTAAGGCCACATCAGCGTAGAAGACGGTGTGTATCAAAGTTGCAGTTAACTTTAAAAGACACACTTGACCAAACTGGTAAAACTGAACAGTGTTTAAGAGTGTCCCTCAATTGTGGTATGTATTGCATCTGTGGCTTTTCAGACTTTAAAAGCAACATTCATGGTAGCTTGATCAAGAACAGTAATGAAAAAACTGGCTTCTTTCAGGGTTGCTGAATTGAAACCTTTCGAAATAGAACCCCCCGCTATACACAAATGAAGACCGGTTGATTTTCATCCTTGGAACCTGATCTATTAGTGGAAAAATACTCGAGCTTCCAACAAAGCATTCATTGTCGGAGAATTATTTCAAACTAGTGTATTATGCAGTAGCATTATGCCACATTTCAATTGGCTTTCTGTGACTGTGTCTGCAGCATCTCCAAATTACTAATTGTTGAAACCTAAAAAAAAGAGACGCAGTACTTGTGTGTGCTTTGGTTATTTACAAGTAAAACAGTTACTTATCATAACATGAACACCAGGCCCCGATGCAAATGTCTGATACTGAAGTGTAAAACGCGCACACGTTCTCTGGGGTCGGCCACAAAAAAAGACTTATTTCTTAATCACCAGCCCAAACATAAAATAAAAACAAATCCAGACCAGGCCATACACATTACGTTTTAAGCATTAAGTTTTAGTTCCAAAGTCTTTTTGCGTGTATGCAGATACTTCTTTTATATGTTTTTTATAAACAAACCAATTAGAAGACACAGACAGAACATCTCATATGCATGACGCATACCTTTTTCGCTGTAAAATTAGAAACCGGAAACTTTTTTTTATTCAGCCGCGCTTCACATTTTATATATCTTCCGGGCCATTCATGCACCAATCTAGGTAAACAAAACCAATGACTATTTTAAGACTTGTGGTAGTTGTAGTGAATTGTGTTCGTTTTTTGTACAATAAATAGAGGTTCTGTGACAGAAGAAACTACTATTCCCTACTACCTTCAGGCGTCTTTGAATTGGTCTTTGAATTGGTGTCGTAATGTATTCAGGGATATGTAGTTCTGTAATATGTAATTTTCCCAAGCACTGAAGGCGCACCTTGTTTTTTGAAACTACAATCCCCATATTTCCAAGGCCGGTGGACGGTCTGCTACTTTCCTAAACAGGCAGTGAAAAAGTCGACGCGGAAAAAAAGGACCGCTTCCGTGTTTTTGGGACCTGTAATAGTAAGAACTGCGTAAGATAAAACAATATTGATAAATCCCTAGTTAGACGTTTAGAATGATTTTTTAAACACAGGGTGTAACTGTTGTTTATTAGAAAAAATGTCGCTCCAACAAGGATCGAAAAAAAGGGACAAGCGTATTTTGTCTGGTACCTGCCCGGATCCAAAGTGCCAGGCGAGGCTGTTTTACCCTGCTTATGGCTCTGTTAGTATTGAATGTACCGAGTGCGGACAGCGCCATGAACAGAAGAACCTCCAAAATGTGGAAGAAGTCACTGACCCGGAGGTGGTGCTTCACAATCTGCTCAGAAATGCTCTACTTGGGGTGACGGGTGCCCCCAAAAAAGGGACCGAGTTGGTGAAAGTGATGGGGCTGTCCAACTACCACTGTAAGCTGTTGTCTCCAATTCTCACCAGGTATGGAATGGATAAACAAACGGGGAAAGCCAAGCTATTAAGGGAAATGAACCAGGGAGAAATGTTTGACTGTTTTCTTTTAGGGGATAGGGCATTTTTAATTGAACAGGAGCATGTGAGTACTGTTGGCTATGGCAAAGATCGTTCAGGGAGCCTTATTTACTTGCACGATACTCTGGAGGAGATGAAGAAAGCCAATGGGAATCAAGAGTGCCTGATCCCTGTGCATGTTGATGGAGATGGTCACTGCTTGGTCCATGCCGTGTCCAGGGCACTAGTGGGTAGAGAGCTCTTCTGGCATGCTTTACGGGAGAACTTGAAACTTAATTTCAAGGAAAACTTAGATCGCTATAAGGCACTTTTTCAAGACTTTATTGATGCAGCTGAATGGGAGGACATTATCAATGAGTGTGACCCCTTGTTTGTCCCACCTGAGGGGGTACCACTGGGACTGCGGAATATTCATATTTTTGGACTGGCAAATGTGCTGCACCGTCCTATCATCCTGTTGGACTCTCTGAGTGGAATGAGAAGCTCTGGTGATTACTCTGCCACTTTTCTACCAGGACTGGTGCCTGAAGAAAAGTGCATGGGAAAGGACGGGCAGTTTAACAAGCCAATCTGTATCGCCTGGAGCAGCTCAGGTCGCAACCATTACATTCCTCTTGTTGGAATTAAAAATGCTTCTTTACCTAAACTGCCTGCAAGGCTGCTCCCCAAAGCCTGGGGAGTCCCACAAGAACTTATTAAGAAGTACATACAATTAGAGCCAGATGGGAGCTGTATAATTGGAGGGGACAGAAGCCTGCAGGATAAATATCTGATGAGACTGGTTCATGCAATGGAAGAGGTCTTCATGGACAAGCATGCCATCCACCCTTCACTGGTGGCAGATGTACATCAGTATGTGTACAGGAGGACTGGTGTAATAGGAGTCCAGCCTGAAGAAGTTACTGAGGCTGCCAGAAAAGCAGTGATAGAAAACCGCCTTCACCGGTGCTTGATCTGTAATGCACTTTCAGAGCTTCATGTGCCTCCAGAGTGGCTAGCCCCAGGCGGAAAGCTATATAACCTGGCCAAAACCACACATGGGCAACTCAGGGCTGACAAAAACTACAGCTTTCCTCTGAACAACCTGGTGTGCTCTTATGACCCTGTAAATGATGTCCTTATGCCTGACTACAAGTCAACCCATTTGAATTCCTGCAATTATTGCCACGGCACCTCTGTGCGCCACATCCGGGGGGATGGCTCTGTTGTTTACTTGGATGGAGACAGAACTAATACTAGGTCCCATGGAGGCAAGTGTGGCTGCGGGTTCAAGCATTTCTGGGAAGGGAAGGAATATGATAACCTGCCTGAGGCCTTTCCTATCACCTTGGAGTGGAGTGGACGAATAGTGAGGGAAACTGTGTACTGGTTCCAATATGAAATTGAGCCATCATTGAACAGCAATGTTTACGATGTTGCAATGAAGCTAGTCACCAAGCATTTCCCTGGAGAGTTTGGGAGCGAGATCCTAGTCCAGAAGGTGGTGAACACCATTTTAAATCACACGGCCAAAAAGAACCCAGATGAATACACCCCTGTTTCCATTGACGGGGCACATGCTCAGAGGCTTGAGGATGTGCAGGAGGGGCAAGTAGCTGTGGATGTGCAGCCACCAACAAAAATAATCTTAACTGGGCAGAAAGCAAAGACGCTGCACAAGGAGGAGCTTAACATGAGCAAGACAGAGCGCAGCATACAGCAGAGCATCACAGAGCATGCCTCTGTAACACAGAAAAAAAGAACTGACAAGTTGAAACAAGTGCAAAGGGCAGCCTCCCCTGGACCAGCCCGAGATGGACCCTCTGCACCAGTCACCCCTACCAAAGCCCCCTACTCCCCCAAATGCAGCAAGGAAAAGAAGATTCGTGTAACCACCACCGACGGGCGGCAGGCCATGCTGACGCTCCAGACAGGGACCACCTTTTCCCAGCTGCAGAATAGCATTGCCAAAGAATTTAGTGTTCCTCCAGACCTGCAGTGCATCCGCTATGGTTTCCCTCCCAAGGAGCTCTCCCCCCCAAAAGAGGGGATGGAGAATGAGCCTGTGCCGCTGCAGCATGGTGACAGGGTGACACTGGAGACTCTAAAGGACCCCAGGCAGGAAGAGGAGGAGGAGGCAGCAGCCCACAAAGCTTCCACATCCACATCCTTGTCTACATCTTTACACCATTCTGTCAGGAGTGAGGAGCCAGCAACTTCCAGCAGAATGACTTCTAGAGAACTCCAGGACCACATTGACCTGGAGATGTCTTCACTCTGCCTTCTAGCAACCTTAATGGGTAAGTATTATTATTATTATTATTATTATTATTATTATTATTATTATTATTATTTAAAAGGGTGAGCTTTCTGTACTTGTTTTGATACCTGCTGCCACCGACATTTATATATTAATCTCTGATCGATGATGAAGATAAATTCTTTTTTTAAAGCTACAGTATATTGATTAATTAAAACAAGTCTGCAATTCATAGAATCTTTATCAACTGTTTGAGAGGGTTAGAAATGTATTCTAATTTTTCAATGCATGAATGTTAATAAACAGTTCTAAAACATTCCTTAAGAGTCCTTAAAGTTTTGTGAAGAGGGAATGTTGTCTTCACATTTTTTTATGCAGCTGTGATCTATGATTCTTTCTGCAGCATTGCTTTTTATCATCTTAAAAAAATAAAAAATAAAAATAAATTATGACCACATTTGGTTTAACCTTCAACAGTATTTCAGAAAACATTCTTACATATCCATTTTACTTAATTTACTTTGTTTAAAAAATATTTACAGAGGTGCCATTTCCTTGCCGTTGTATTACTTTTTTTTTTTTTAACAGGCAGTTTTTTGTACTTTAATCAAATTGTGTACAGTAATCAAATCAATTGTGTACAGTAATCAAATCAACCAACACATTCAGAAATACCTGAAAACCCCTGAATGACACCCCCCCCCCCCCCCCCCCCCACACACACACCTTTTTAGCTTTTTATAATTACTATAAAGTGATTAAAAAATAAATGCTGAGGGTTGGAATGTACACCATTTTACAATATTTTAGTTGTGAAGGATTATAGTTTTTATTTTCGACTTAATTGGGGCTGATTAAAATGCAATACTGAGGTCTAGCAATCCTAAAAGTGGCCTGCTCCAGAGGGGGTCTGCGACGGCTTTAGTCTGCTTTTTGCCCTACTGTGAATGCAGAGGTCCCTGAGGCGGCTCACGTTTGCCACGTACACTGGTGGGCAACCCTCCCATTATCAGCATTAAACAGGCACAGACAACAGAACCAAAAATGTCTTTGACAGAACACTTAGAGAGACAGAGGCAGAGGATTCCGAAATACAAACAGACTTTTATATTTGTGCTATAATGTAAAAAGACATTTAAACTAGGGATGTGCATTTTGGTACATTTTTATGAATGTTTAAATGCTATGCAGTGTCAGCGTTTCAACCATATCTACATACACACACACACACACACACACACACACACACACACACACACACACACACACACACACACACACACACACTCTTTTATATTAAATTTTGATGTATACTGACAGCCCTGGTTAGTATTTTCTGAGCAAAGAAACCCTAAATAAGCAAACAATGTTTTAACATCGCAAACGGGTGTGCAATTTTTGAAAAAAAACTTGTTGTCCAAGGGACAAAATGCCCCTCCCCGTCACACAAAACACACACAAAAAAATAGAATATAACTTGTAGGGTTTTTTTATTTAACAGTGAACACAATCAATCAATCAATTAGTGATTAACAGGTGGATATTGCCTTGTAGCTTGACTGGTTCACTAAATTCTTCAAGATACACAAAAGGTTACCTGGGACCCCACCTCACTTCAACAAATTTAACATACTTTAAGGAAATCTGCCTTTCAGTGCAGTTTGGAACACATTTGCTTGTAAATTTAAGTAACATACTAAGAGTACAACTATAATAAGCAATACTTGCGAGTTATTCGAACATAAAAATAGCTTATGCCTGGTTTTTTTTCCCACTCTTTCTCTATAAACTGAATACAAAATCATTGCCAATTATTACTGCAGTTTTGTAACTGATAATAGATAAATTAATACATAAACACATTGCCATCAGATTTACAGTCGGTATTGTATTTAAAATAATAACATGTGGTATAGCATCTCATATATAAGCATTTCATTTCTATCATTATAAACATTAGTCTCAGAAATCGATGGATATGTCCAATAAATAACTAATATCGCTTCTGTTCAAATCTAGTAATACATTTTTTTTTTTAAATATGGCGTTTAACCTAAAAAAAAAAAGTGTATATATGGTAAATAGCAAACTAGGTTAGCAACACTAAAATCAAAATAAAAAAAAATCATATTTTTTTTTTTTGCCAGGGAAGTTTGTCTTGAAATGCTTCTAAACACTACATTTTACGTTTTTTTTACAAATCCCAATAAGTACATTCTTGATCAGAAAGTGTTATAAATACACAACATGATTTTTTCTAATTTGCTAATACCTTCGTGACTGTTTTTTTTTTGTTTTGTTTTGTTTTGTTTAACTTTACTAGATTGCTGCATTTAAATGTCAGGTTCATGTATTAAGTAAGCAGTGTCACTTATTTGTTAATTTACAAAAAAAAACATAAATAATATCTTAAATTTAAAAGATTAGTCTGTGCCTTTCAAGAGGCTGTCAGGCAGCCATTTCTGGGTTTCTTTGTAACCAATAGAAGATCAGATTCTTCCACAGATAGCCAATCAGAAGTGATAGGGGTGGGACGTAAACACTTTTTAAAATGTTTGTGTGTAGGTGCTAGACTTCCGTAATTGAGTTTTCAGAAACTTGCGTGGCTTTCTAGCAACAAAACGAACATAGGAAAAATAAATAAATAAAAACTACTTGTCCGATGGGCAATATGAATTGCACACCCCTGTATAAAGTAGAAAAAAACACAACTCAAAGTATATATTTAAATGTTTTATATTTAAAATGTCCTCTTCAGACCATGATTGTAATTACAGTTGTTAATGGAGACAGAACTATATACATATTCAACACATTTTCAGAGAGTGTTTCTTAAAGGTTTATTTAAAGAAAAAAAAAGAAAAAGCAGGAACCTCTTCCGTTTTAAAAATAAATAAATACATAAAAATAAGTAACTTTAAATACTTTCACTTCTGGGTAAGGGAGTTACCAGTGATACAATAGCACAAGATTTTGGAATTGATAAGAGCAGTGTGACTGATCTAAAAGTCTGCCTCAGAGATTAAAAAGTTTGCTGTCTTTGATAGTAGGCGTGGGATTTTCGAGAAACATATTGCTCGAGTACTTGAACGTTACCATTTCCAAGTACTCGAATCCAACGCCACTCTCCTCTAGGGCTGCCTACGATTAAATCGAAAATCGATTTTTCAATCAATTCCATTCTTCATTATGTACATCGATATAAATACTGGATAATCGATTCAATAATTACATTTTTGTAACGTGCATAGTTAATAACATTATTTAAGTTTATCAACGAAACTGCACCGAACACCCTGCCTTGCTATTTACAGTATTTCTGCCAGACGAGCAGGGGGCGTGCTTTTCTTTTCCTGCTTGTGTTAACTAGCATCTGATTTGCTCGTCCCATCTCCTACCAGCGAATCAGTTTTGAAAATGCTTTGTAAGCACGCCCCTCTGTGTGTTCACTGTATAAACAAACAAACAAAAAAGCGTGCTGCCTTGAATCCAGAGCAGGACGAAAGGCTTGTAATCCTGGCAAACAGCAGGTGGTACAGCAGTATTAACAAGATGCAACGCGTGATGCTGCAGCTGTCACTCAATTAAAAAAACCTAATTTTTCATAAACTCTTGGCTAGTTTATATAGATTACATTCCAAAGTACTGTAATCTGTTTGGAATAAATATTTTAGTAACACCCCTGTAGTATGTTAAACTTGCTTTAGGCTTGTTGCGAATGTTGTGTTTTTTCCCTCCCGACGCTACCAAGCCGTAATCACCCCATGCATTCAATTGTTGTGCGCAAGCTTTTACTGAACTGCAATGATATTAAAATAATAACGTCGCGGGGAGAGGAATGCACAGAAAATGTATGGTGCAATCATCGATATTTACTTGAACGATTGTATTTTGTGTGACCAATTAATCGATTGCTATTTTGAGGCATAACTGACAACCCTACTCTTCTCTACATACTAGTGTACATAAACCTCCCAAACACTGCCAGAAGTCGTATTTTTAAATGCCAATCTAACACACAATCAAGTAATGATTGTTTGCCGCCTTGTGCAGTTAATTGTATATAGTCAAGTATTACTAAATAGCGTAACATAATCAAATTCACGTATTCACACAAGCTTTACATTAAATTGTTAAAAAGAGATGCCTGGCCTACCTGTTTGAAGTGTGTCTCGGAAGTCCTTTACCTTAGTGCAGTAGTTCCAATATACAAACAAAAATTGTACAAAAAAAAATGGAATACATTAAAAAAAATATGCGTTTGGTGAAATTTGTCACGTGACCGGGTTATACGTCTAGCATATTATTAAACGTTTGGCCACTTCTTTAGAGTTTAAACGTTTAACATTCTCATCCCTAATTTCAACGTGTATTATTTATGTGGGAGGAATGTGAAACAAGTCCAGTTCCCCCAACACTTTATTGTCAAAAATAATATTTTTCATCTCAAAAAACAAATACAATACAGAGATAATGACATGCCAGGTCTTGTGGTTTAGGATGCTGAGAAGAGTGGCTTTGAAGCCTTATTACAGAGCTACAGTGTAGGGTTTACCAGCTTGTATTTTATAGGACCCTATCCAGTGGTCTCAATATACTGTATACTCAACTAAGAGAGATACTGGTAGTCATTTTTGTTTATAGATCACAATATTTAAATAAGTTTGAACTGTATTTTGTGTACTTTTTAAAGATTATTTAGCTTTTAAAAGATAGAAAACATGAGTTTTTAAAACTTAAAAAAAGAATCATTGGGAATTTAAATAAAAACATTGATGAAGTGTATCAAAAAAAGAAAACTCAGTTGAAAAGAAGCACAAGAATTAAGTATGATTATACAGAAGTACTTATTCATACAGTAACAATAGCTATATTAAGACATTGTTACAAATCTAAGGGACCCACATATAGCTTCTATTTGGAAGATGTGTCTGTACTGTAATTAGTTTTAATGATTTATTAAGACGGGCCAGGGGATGAGTTGAGTATTTCAGAAAACCTCATACTTTACCTCAGATGGGCTATCGCAATATCAGGGTACAGCAGAAACCTTGGAAACAAATATGCTGTGTTACTGGAGTTCATATTAACTGTCTAAAAGAGTAAATTAGAATGTTTAAAATAATTTGTAATAGTCACTTGGGTGTCAAAAGCATATTAAAGCTCAGATACAAAATATTATTTTAGCATTTATTTAACATGTTGTGTATCAGGAAAAGTGACTAGGATAAGTGATTTGTTAAATATTTCAAGTGGATGTTAAAAGAGGATAGAGGAACAGGGGTAGGCATTATTAAAGTCCAGCTAAGACAGTGAAGCCATATTCTGTGAAAACTAATAAGGTTTCCTTAGCAAGTGTGTACAAGTTTATAATCAACCTAGAGAGGCCAGTAAGATAAAGGCTATGGAAGTGGCACATTACTGATGGATATTGCATGTTGTGGATGAAGTCCATGTTTTGGTTGAAGATCAGTGTTTTGGTGCCTTGCTGAATTTCTAGTCATATAAATATGGTATGTGTTTTAAACAGTATGAAGTTGATTTATTTTTTGTAGTCTTTGCTGCAAGTGCTGCAGATCTATTATGTATCAGACCTGCAGAAACCCTTTTACAAAAATAAACTGTGTAAAAGCACAATAAACAAAATGGTAAAATATCTGATTGAGCGATGGGCACTAAAATAGGATTTGGTGTAATGGCTAATGTGGTTATAGTATAAGGGATGCTGTGCGTTAAAGAAAGTAAGTACCCAGAGGAAATGCATCTTCAGTCTGAAAAACAACTACAAATTTCATTCTAAGGGGCATTTTTTCATGGAGGAATAAACCAGTGGTAGCAGTGTGCTGTAATAAAATGCTTTTGTTTTTCTCAGAAATGTTAGCATTGCACTTGCTTCAAAATAGGATCAATTTGAGTTTTATAAATGTATATTCTGCACTGATGCAACAATTGAAACGATACAATACATCTGTCGGGCCCGTACTACCTCCGAATTTGATTGGTAGGTATAACAGAAATATCAAATATTAAAATGGTTAATAATTTAAAAAGAGCAAAAAGGTTAAAAAAAATAGCTTGTTTATTTTTCTTAACTGTTAGATTCCCTACTGAATTCTGTAAAGCCCTGGACTCTTCATACTCTACTTGATTAAATTGCCAAATAAAAGCTACAGGAGAAACCAATTGTAGATTTGTGTTTTGACACAAAGGGATGGAAATAAGATTCATATTGATAGCAGTTTCACCCATTACAGGTTTTACCACAAGCTTTATTAGCCACAGTGTACTTTATCGGTAACAAGCTGAGGTGTGTCATAAACTCATAGTAAAACCAGGATTGGATCAAATTGCTATTCAGTCTTATTTCCATCCCTGCACTAGGATTACATTTTCATTCTGGAGATGCTGTCTTTTTAAAAAACATAAGTTTTTGTTTTTTATGTACTGTTTAAAACCTGCTACAAGGATGACAGAGCCAATTCAAATGTAAACAACATTTTTGAGGGCAGAGGTGTCCATATTAATCCAAGTAAAGTAAAAATGTGTGTAGTGGTTTCTTTTTTTTTCTGTTGCCTAACAATTAAAACAAAAGCGGTTGATACTGGTTTTACAGTTTTGAAAGGCGAGTACTTCTTCCTTTCTTGTAAACTGATTGAAGCTCTAGGACCTTAAGCATGTCTGTATAGGTAGTTTCTGTTACATTCTGTTACTGCTGTGTTGGGTAAGTGCTAGATACATGTTTCCTGCTTCCCTCGTGCTATTATTTAGTGCAAAATTACAACGATGGAGCCTCTTCAGACCCCCTTCATACAACTGAAGAGGATTAAACCAGATTTACCATGAAGATTAGTAGTTTTTCATCTGTCATTCTGTTTTCCCATGTCTTAACTTGCTTTATTTTGTGTTTTACAGGAGAAGATGTCTGGTCTTATGCAAAAAAGCTGCCTCAATTGTTTCAGTGTGGTGGAGTGTTTTACAACATTATGAAGAAAGAAATGGGTACTCTTTTAAATTAAACCTCCCAATGTCAATGGTCATGTATTGCTTTGTAACAGTAGTTTACCTCCAATAAAGTGTCAGGCATTGTATTCTGTGGTCCATATGGTGGTTGGTGGGTTGCATATGTGCCTTGTGCAATGGTGGAGAACCACTAAACTATATACAGCACAGTATTAAAAAAAGAAATTGGCCTACTTACAAAAGCTTTTGTTGTAGTTATTGCAAAAGCATCAACTGCTATCTTGCGTTTTCTTTCAGCTATCCCAGTAGGAGTTTATTGATCACATTTACTTAAATAATTTGGACATGCTCTCTATTCTAAAGAGTGATGTTTGTTCAAAACATGCTCAATATTATGTGGACCCAGTGAAGAGAACAGTATTTTGACCTTTTTTTCTGTTTGAGTTCTTTGAGCTTCTCTGTAAGGGGAATGCTCAGTCAGCTGAAAGGCAAACTACAAATGGCCTGTTGTGTTTTTCAATTTGCTGCTTTGTTTTAGCATTCATTAAGATGCAGGATAGCAGTGCAGAAAGCACAGGAGTACTGAATTCTGTCAAGGTCATGTATAGCAAAAGCACTGTAGCTACATTACCATTCTCAAAAGGCACCCACTTAGGTGTACTCTTAACACTTTTCTTTTATCTCTTATTGCTAAGGCTACCAAAATATTTATTGGGATTTGAATTTAACGTAATTGTGTTAATTGTGCACGAGCATTTTAGAATGAGAATTTGTGTTATGTATTTTGAAATAAATGTTTTTGAGGAATTATTAAAAAATTGGGCATTTGTATTAGATGTTTTGATTTTTGTTAAGTATATTTTTTAGTTTTGTTGGTAAGTACAGTACTGTGCAAAAGTTTTAGGCAGGTGTGAAAAAATGCTGTAAAGTAAGAATGCTTTCAAAAATAGACATGTTAATAGATTATATTTATCAATTAACTAAATGCAAAGTGAGTGAACAGAAGAAAAATCTACATCAAATCCATATTTGGTGTGACCACCCTTTGCCTTCAAAACAGCATCAATTCTTCTAGGTACACTTGCACAAAGTCAGGGATTTTGTAGGCATATAGTCAGGTGTATGATTAAACAATTATACCAAACAGGTGCTAATGATCATCAATTCAATATGTAGGTTGAAACACAATCATTAACTGAAACAGAAACAGCTGTGTAGGAGGAATAAAACTGGGTGAGGAACAGCCAAACTCAGCTAACAAGGTGAGGTTGCTGAAGACAGTTTACTGTCAAAAGTCATACACCATGGCAAGACTGAGCACAGCAACAACACACAAGGTAGTTAGACTGCATCAGCAAGGTCTCTCCCAGGCAGAAATTTCAAGGCAGACAGGGGTTTCCAGATGTGCTGTCCAAGCTCTTTTGAAGAAGCACAAAGAAACGGGCAACATTGAGGACCGTAGACGCAGTGGTTGGCCAAGGAAACTTACTGCAGCAGATGAAAGACACATCATGCATACTTCCCTTCGCAATCGGAAGATGTCCAGCAGTGCCATCAGCTCAGAATTGGCAGAACACAGTGGGACCCTGGTACACCCATCTACTGTCCGGAGAAGTCTGGTCAGAAGTGGCCTTCATGGAAGACTTGCGGCCAAAAAGCCATACCTCCGACGTGGAAACAAGGCCAAGCGACTCAACTATGCACGAAAACACAGGAACTGGGGTGCAGAAAAATGGCAGCAGGTGCTCTGGACTGATGAGTCAAAATTTGAAATATTTGGCTGTAGCAGAAGGCAGTTTGTTCCCCGAAGGGCTGGAGAGCGGTACACGAATGAGTGTCTGCAGGCAACAGTGAAGCATGGTGGATGTTCCTTGCAAGTTTGGGGCTGCATTTCTGCAAATGGAGTTGGGGATTTGGTCAGAATTAATGGTCTCCTTAATGCTGAGTACAGGCAGATACTTATCCATCATGCAATACCATCAGGGAGGCATCTGATTGGCCCCAAATTTATTCTGCAGCATGACAACGACCCCAAACATACAGCGAAAGTCATTAAGAACTATCTTCAGCATAAAGAAGAACAAGGAGTCCTGGAAGTGATGGTATGGCCCCCACAGAGCCCTGATCTCAACATCATCGAGTCTGTCTGGGATTACATGAAGAGAGAGAAGCAACTGAGGCCGCCTAAATCCACAGAAGAACTGTAGTTAGTTCTCCAAGATGTTTGGGCCAAACTACCTGCCGAGTTCCTTCAAAAACTGTGTGCAAGTGTACCTAGAAGAATTGATGCTGTTTTGAAGGCAAAGGGTGGTCACACCAAATATTGATTTGATGTAGATTTTTCTTCTGTTCACTCACTTTGCATTTTGTTAATTGATAAAAATAAACTATTAACATGTCTATTTTTGAAAGCATTCTTACTTTACAGCATTTTTTCACACCTGCCTAAAACTTTTGCACAGTACTGTATATATTTTTGGTTCCTGTTCTTATGTAACAAGAACTTACATAAAGGTCTCAAACACATCAAACCTTTCTAAATCTATAGGATGGTGTTTGAAAAAGTTGATTCAGCACTATGCTGTTTTAGTTACCAATACTTTAACCTCAAAGAGAATCCATATGATTCTTTCCACAATATCTTAAGCCAACATTAGCTAACACGCTGTCTTTTCTTCTGCAGGTCTTGTGGATGGTAAGCATTGTACTTTACCCCATATCCCTGGTAAGACCTTTGTGTTCAATGCAGCGGAAGATCGGTTAGAATTGTGCGTGGATGCTGCAGGACATTTTCCAGTAGGTCCTGATGTTGAAGACCTGGTGAAAGAGGCCTTAAATCAGCTCCAGTCAGAGGTTGCCTCAAGAAGCAGAGAGGGTAGTCCCTCGCATGGCGTGCTTAAACTAGGGAGTGGAGGCGTGGTGAGGAAGAAATCTGAACAGTCGCACAATGTGATGGCTTTCCAGGGAAAAGGTCATTCTCTAGGAACTGCGTCTGGCAGCTCTCCTCCTGACCAGAAGTCGAGAGAAAAGCAAATCTCTAGAAAGCACAGCAGTGGGGTAGATTTGAGCAGTAGTATTTCTAAGCAAGGGGCTTCCCTAACTAAAATTTCTGATGACGCCAAAGAGCTTATCCGTATGGCTCCTGGGTTTGTAACTGTGAAAGATGGAAGGAACCTGGACCCAAACGTGATTGAGGCCCAGCGGAAAAAGCTGCAGGAAATGGTTTCTTCCATTCAGGCCTCAATGGATAAACATTTGCAGGAGGAAAACATAGGTGATTCCTTACTTGCCGACCCTGCTCCAAGGAATGCGGATGCTGGAGACTCAGCAAGTAGAACAGAAAGTGCCCCTGCGAGTGTGACAGAGTCTGTTCCAGAGACTGGTGGCCCAGAACTTTCAGACATGGAAGTGGCTGCTATTGGCATAGCAAATCTTGTGAAAATGACACTTCCCTCTGCTTCAGCTAATAGGGCCCAGGAAAGAAGTGCTGTCAGTGAGGAACTGGAAGAAATGGATAGCCAGGACACAGAGCTGACAGGTGCTACTGAGCCAATGGATCACTCTTGATTGACAAACCGTTATGGTGCAGGAAGAGAAATCGTACAGAGTATGATACTTACAAAGACTAGGCTGCATTAAGAAGGCTTGTCGTAGTAAGTTTATCAGGTTGTATTAAAATATATGGATTCCTTATTGTATCTCTCTTTACTGCAGGGCAGCAAGTATAAGATTGGTAGTGCATAAGCTTCTGCCTTACTGCTACCCAGGCTGATTCTGAAATTCCTGGAAATAGGACATACAGCTATGGCCAAAAGTTTTGCATCCCCTAGAATTTTAGGAATGAGACATCATTGAAAAGAAAAAAAAAAAAAAAGAAAACTATATTAACATAATTTAGATTTTTTATTTACATCATGTGATCCAAGAAAAAAATGATATTGCAAAAGTCTACCGGAAGCCATCATTTCGATTTGTCAGTTTTTCATTAAGTATATGGAAAGCTACAAAGCGGTTTGTAATTCATTATGTTAACGTAACGTTATTCAGCAGGTTTCATTCGACTTTGTAGCAAAATTGGTTAATTCTATAGGGCGATGCAAAACTTTTGGCCACAGCTGGACACTGTGAAAAACCTCTTCTATGGGTGGGGTTCATGATCTGGAACTCAGGTATCTGAGTCTTAATTCTTTAAAAATACTCTTAAGAGTTGGGTAGTAGGGCCACATATTGGGTGGTATAGTTCGACTAAAAGAGGAACTGCTTGTTAAAGACTTTTGGGGAGTTTAAAGTTGCAAAAAGCAAAGCCTGGAACCGATAAACATTCAGGTGTGTAGAGATAACCTCCACTGCATTTAGTAAACATTTAAAATGACTGAAAAAAGTCAGCTTTTTTTTCATAAACCGTGCTATAAACAGCACATAACTTAGCTTTTAAAGAAACCATATTATTTTAAACCATATACACGCATGGCTTGTATATACATATAAATAGTTGTTGCTGTTTTGTGCTTTGTGTAAAGACATTACCACTGAAGAAAACACATAACACGGAAACAAGAACATAAATCTTTTTCTACACACTGCATTAGGGAAGAAGTAGTAGAGGACCACAGTTACTTTTAGTATCTTTAAGTAGAAATCCTTGTTTAAATATGCATTCGCATTTGAAACGATTAAAAAAGTGCTTGCTTTAGATATGTGCAAAATGACCTTAATGCAGATTGCTGGTCAGTAGTCTTACTGGGGGCAACAGTAGAAGGTAAATAGCAGAATGTCTTATAGTCCTATCTTGAAAAACGTATAACAAGCTGAAGTTTGATCATTTTACATAGACTTGTTTACATTTCAGTACCAGTGTTGTTCATTGAGAATTGAAGGAGACCCAGTTCTTATTTATATATTGCTGTGGAAAGAATATTGATTTTGCCAACACCTTCCTCACTTTCTTAAGACTTAATAAAAATCAGCGGCGCAGTTAAGATTTAAAACTGTTGTTTCCAACAGGATTAAACACAAGAGGCCACTAATCTGCGAGAAAACACAGAATTTCCCATTCCTGTTTTTAGGGGACAAGTTTGCAAATTGTAGCGAGGTTATACGTGGTCATTGATTACAGTCTCTTATTACTTAAAGGAAATCCGGGATGAAAATCAGCTGCAATATCAGACTGTTCCACGTGAAACATCTGTAAGTTGCACGGTCTTCACAACCAGGCACCTACTATAAGCTCTCTATCAAAGACTCTCAGCTCCTGCTGTCTTGCCCATTGAGATTGAATTTAAAGAGTAGATTTCTTTTGCATAACAAATTAAATCTGACCTGTGAGCAACAGCCTGCACGTAGTCGATCCATACTGCAGTTTATTTTTTTTATTTTTTTGGTCCAGTTTCTGCACTGGGTAATGAGAAAGAAACCCAATAAGTTCTTAACTATTATTATGCTGGCTGAGAGCAAGAACATTGTAACTAACAAAATGTATAGTTTTGAAAAATCTAGGTTTTAATATTCATGATGCTCAAGCAATCCAATCAAAATGCAAAACAATTTGAAAGTCAGCAATTCGTACTTTCTAATTGATTTCCACTGACTTATTGTAATCTTGGTGCAAAATTATTGTTTTTTTTGCTGTCATTTAACTGTCAGGCTTTAGCTATGCTTTGAATTAAATTCACCCTGCAAATGAACAATAAAACTAGTTTAGTCTTAAGGGGATTTTGTCATGCACTTTTTATTTTACATTCAGTGTTCTTCCAGAGACTGAAAAAATGCATTTTTCTCTAAACACGTTAAGCACTTAACACAGGAAAGTTTTACAGTATATGTTTATTAGACAGTAGCTCAGGTTTACAAACTAAATGAAATTGAGGTGTCATGAAGGCTAAAATACTTCTCTGATAAAGACACACATATTTTTTTTCTAAACTTTTAAATGGTTGCCAGGGTTTATAATTGAAAATAGTACTCTAACACCTTGAATGCAAAGCGATCAAGAAAGGAGGACTATTCTGAAATGTGTGTGTGTATATATATATATATATATACACACACACACACATATTTCAGAATATAATATATATATATATATATTGTGTAGAACCTGGCAGAACATTTCATGATGTTATCATATGCTACGCATTTTACTTTTAAAGATTTTTTTAGTAGATTTTTTTTTTTTTTTTTGCCTTAAGATGTTGTCAGTTGTATTTAAATACCCTATGGATATAAACCACTAAATTAATGTACCACACGTGATGCACTTAGTACCGTATTTGAAAAAAAAAAAAGTGTTTAAAAATGTAGTGTTAATTTTACTGTAACTTATAGTTTACTTAAAGAACACATAAGGCAAAGCTGCCAACAATCACATAAATGTAAAATGGGACCCTCTTAAAATCAGACTTGTTTGTTTTAAAACGCAGTGCTTCTAAATATAGCACTTCTAAATCTTCAAGGATAGCTGCCAATATGAATATCATAATGGCCTCAATTAGCATGAAAATGTTTGTTAGCATTGAGCAGACTTTACAACATGCTTAATGTAAACCACTCCAATATCTGTGCCATTGCCTTTACATATAATGTAGAAACTCTTATTGGCAATCTAACAGTTACAATCCGAATGTAAACACTGTATGAAAGTTGTGCATATGATCTTTACAACATGGAATTCCCTCTGAACATTTAGGATGGATGCTAAGCAATAATTGAAAAGCTGCAGAGAATTAAAATTATTGATTAATTAAATTACATTTGATGTTTATTGTTTGGGGGTTTTGTCCAAAAGATACAGTGATTTGGGAGCATTTCTGTCTAAGAGAGGGAGTGCTGTTAGATTATGTATACATAGGCTGTGATGGTGTGTATATAGTTCAGTTCTAGAATGTAGTATATTATTGTCAGTTCAAGAAGTAAAAAATGATGGTAGTATACTTGCCTAGTTGGTAATATACAACACTAGCTATTTTCAGCAAACTGAAGTTGGTTAGCTTTGTGGCTGCTGTACTAATTATATGTAATGTAAAACCAGTGTATTATAATAGTATATATTGTACTATACTTTGATTTGTACAGAAATTGAAGTTGTTGTGATTTTTTTTCTTCCTTTGTTTGCTAATAAAATGTTTGAAGTTACCAAGGCATTGCTGTCTGCATGTGTGATGAATTTTCAACCTTAGTGCAATAAAGTGAAATGCTTTAAACACAAGTTGCATTGCGTTTCATTACACTGCGTATTTGTTACTGCAAATATGAATTATCCTAGACTATACTTTTCATCTTAAAGTATTTTGTGTATTGAAGAGCACTAATTAAAACACTAAAGGGATGGGGGAAAAAACTTGCTCACACATCTTGAAACTAACAATGGCTTTCTGTTTTTGGTTGTGTCACTTATTTTTTCTCTGTTACACCATGATGAGTCTTTGCACAAATAAACTGTATATTTACTGTGTTTAAGAAAATCTGACAAAATAATCTTGGCACACTTGCATTGAAAATCATTGTTGCAAGCTGATTTAAAGGTTGATTGCAACCAGTATTTTTTTCAATAGAACCTGTTGTTCATTTTCTGAAAATCTGACTTTTTTTTTTTCAGATAAGAGTAATAACAATACTGCAGATACACACTTTTTACTATATTTTGCACCATAGCAAAATGTGTTTTTAGCTGACCTTGATTTATGCATTGAATTTACATTTTAAATATTGATATCCATATGTGGTGATAGGCAATATAAAGATCTAGCAAGATTTATTTTAAGGTAACACGGATGTAATTAAATCATAAGTGGGGGGCTAGGTGGTACAGATGAACACTTGCAGTGTCCCAGGTTAACTCCACTCGATGAGCCCAACAAGAGGATTAAGTGAACTTGATTAGTTGATCAGATCAGGTACCCCTCCACTTGCACATCCGACCCATGAGTGTTCGGTACAGTACGGGTACGGGTGGCTCTCCACTGGTATTTGTCGAGCCCAGCGAAAACCAAACCGTGAAACTTTGGCCTCGCAAGACATCTGAATCCAGCCAATAGTGGCAGCTGCAAGCCGGCACGCACCTCATCTCATGCATCCAGGTTCATGGATCCAAGCTCGTGCTCACTAACTCCACCCCTACAAAGACACAATCACCAAGGTCCTTCCATACTGATCCCATCCATAGGAAGTAGCGCTGGTTGTAATCATTAAAAGTTCAACTGTCGACTTTAAAGTTTAATAACTTTGGGTGTACACATGATAGAAACAAACTATAAACAGCACATGAAAGCATAATTCATAAAGTTCAAACACAATAGAGTTATAACATAAGCGCCATCTTTGGTGATACATCGATCAACTCGATAAAACGCTCGCTGAAATTAAATGAATATTAGCACAACATTAACACAACTTTGAATCATGAGTTTATACTCCATTTACAGTTTGCTTCCATCGTGTGTATATCTACGAGGGTAATGATTAAAAAAAAGACCATTGATTGTTCGAAATCACGTAAATGGCTAATCTTTTCTGGTTCTTGTTATGAAAATTAATGCAAAATACTGTAGAAAAATGGTTTATTTAAAGTGTACTTCTAAAAGATTTCTCTACAGATCGTCATCCACTACTTTACCATTCAATTATCTGTGTTTGTGCCCATTGCAACAATACCAATTGATTCACACAACCTAGATCTGCCTAATCTTATCAAATAAAAGGAAGAATTACGTGTCCCACTTCTCATTTCGTTTACATGCTGGGTTAGCATCTAGGTATACCCAATAAAGATAGGAAGCTGAAGTTGGCTTCTTATTCTAGTCTATTCTCTCAGTTTTCTTATTCAGTCTTTGAAGTTAATATCCAGCCATCCATTATCATTAACCACTTACTCCTTTACAGGGTTGCAGTGAGCCGGAGCCTAACCCGGCATGCACAGGGCGCAAGGTGAGACTACACCCTGGACGGGACATAAGAACATAAGAAAGAATATAAGAAAGTTTACAAACGAGAGGAGGCCATTCAGCCCATCTTGCTCGTTTGGTTGTTAGTAGCTTATTGATCCCAGAATCTCATCAAGCAGCTTCTTGAAGGATCCCAGGGTGTCAGCTTCAACAACATTACTGGGGAGTTGGTTCCATACCCTCACAATTCTCTGTGTAAAAAAGTGCCTCCTATTTTCTGTTCTGAATGCCCCTTTATCTAATCTCCATTTGTGACCCCTGGTCCTTGTTTTTTTTTTTTCAGGTCAAAAAAGTCCCCTGGGTCGACATTGTCAATACCTTTTAGAATTTTGAATGCTTGAATCGGATCACCGCGTAGTCTTCTTTGTTCAAGACAGAATAGATTCAATTCTTTAGCCTGTCTGCATACGACATGCCTTTTAAACCTGGGATAATTCTGGTTGCTCTTCTTTGCACTCTTTCTAGTGCAGCAATATCCTTTTTGTAACAAGGTGACCAGAACTGAACACAATATTCTAGGTGAGGTCTTACGACTGCATTGTAAAGTTTTAACATTACTTCCCTTGATTTAAATTCAACACTTCTCGAAATATATCTGAGCATCTTGTTGGCCTTTTTTTATAGCTGCCCCACATTGTCTAGATAGATGAAGACATTTCTGAGTCAACATAAACTCCGAAGTCTGTTTCATAGATTCCTTCTTCAATTTCAGTATCTCCCATATGATATTTATAATGCACATTTTTATTGCCTGCATGCAATACTTTACACTTTTCTCTATTAAATGTCATTTGCCATGTACCTGTCCAGTTCTGAATGCTGTCTAGATCATTTTGAATGACCTTTACTGCTTTGATGCCAGTCCATCGCAGTGCACCACACACACACAGAGCAATTTAGAGTGACCAATCAACCTGGACAGCATGCCTTTGGACTGTGGGAGGAAACTGGAGAAAACCCACGCGAACACGGAGAGAACATGCAAACTCCACACAGACAGTACCTTAGGCCGGATTCGAACCCAGGACCCTGGCGCTGTGAGGCAGCAGCGCTAACCACTACACCACCGTGCCGCCCTTGAAGTTAATATGCCAATTATTTATCAAAGTTGAATAACTAGCCTTGTGTTTAATCATGCTTTGCCATGTTTATTTAACTTTATAAAATAAACATTTACAATCATTATTTACATACTTTAGATTTACAAGTACACTGTGAATACAGATCCAGGGTTGCAGTGCAGGTGTAATACTAGGATCTGTTTTCTCAGATTCATGTGCTGCATTCCACAGTCCTGTGAGCAGTATCTGGGAAAGGATAAATATCCTTGAGCCACTTATTTCTCAGTACAAATCCTAAATGAATGAAAGGGCATAGGATAAAATATGAGTATTTGTATATGAGGGTTTATGGATTATTTGAATGTGTATATATGTAATTCTAACAAAATAAGATGACAATGAGCTTCACTATACCTTCAAGAGACAGCCTTTTCTAAGCAGAACAAGAAGGTTGTTGAAGGAGGAACTGACTAAGAATGCTTGAACGCTCCAAACAATGAACCATTAACAGTTTCTGTCTTGAGGTGATAGTCCTAGAAAGTTCTGGATATATTTGAAGTAAGGAAATAACTTCTTATCTGGGGATTGTCCTCCTAATAATAATAGGCAGAACAGGGCAATAAGGCATTGCTGACCCAGCTCAGGAGAGCGGGCTGTACTGTAACACAGGCATTCCGCTTTATATCTCCATTGTGTAGCATTGAGAAAGTTCAATTCTATGTGGGTTGGGTTCTCTTCAATTCAACTGTAGCTGTAGTGCAACCAGTACTTTTCATTTTGTTATACAATTTTGTAATACAAATTTGTACGTATTTTGATCAAAACTGCTTTTTTCAGTTTATTTTCCCTTCAGAATATATAAACTGAAAGTACAGTTGCACTGTAGTTGTGTTCTTACCTGCAAGGACATTGACTATAGATGACGCGTATTCCCCCTTGCACATGTCCCCCCCTCCATTTGCTTAATATGTATGTCAATAATATTAATTATGAAGGGGAAAAAAAATGAATAGATTTACTTTTAAAAATGTTCTTTATCAATTAAAGTCAGTTGGGGCGCAGTCCAGCGGCAGCTTGCCGAGCCAGGGGCGGGGTTAAGGATTTTCGTCTTTATGTTGCGAGTCAGTACACTCCAGAAAGAAAAACAACAAACATGGCGGGCAGCGAGTGTGAGGAGAGAGAAGTACAGCCTTGGGACGCTGAGGAAGTGCAGGAAGATATTCAGGAAGATCTGGAGTCGTGCGTCAGAAATGAGAACGTTTATGCCCAAATTTCTAACGATTTGAAACAAATGGGTATAAACGGTGGGTACGGTACACTTAACTCACACATTCAAAAACACAAAATTATACCACATTTCTCATCCTTGATCTATATATATATATATATATATATATATATATATATATATATATATATATATATATATATATATATAGTTATTTACAAAACTATTATATTCAGAAAAATATATAATGTATTAAAGGACAATTCCTCTGCAATGGCTGTGGCACTGTCTCATCCTTAGCCAATGCATATTTTAAAGTGTGTACTGTGTGGGAAAGCAGAAAGTGTCCCAAAAACCCATATCACTTGACTTAGGCAATGGATTAGCACAGTCTGCCCACAGCAGGGTAAATACATGCCAATAGATTAATTACTGGTTCCTATGAAGGGCTGTACAGTGTGCCAATTGTATGAAAAAAGTGCATAACTTGTATATTTTAGAAACAGAAACAATCAATGATAATGTTACTTTTTCATGTGTAGTAATATTTGAAAACTAGTGTTTATGCTATTTGTTTCCTAACATATATAGTTAAAAACAAAATAATAGAAATGTAAGTATTCAACAAGTTTCCATTGTACCCTATTTGCCAGCAAACTAATTGCATACATATGTTTTGTTTATTAAATTATATATATATATATATATATATATATATATATATATATATATATATATATATATATATATATGTGTGTGTGTGTGTGTGTGTGTGTGTGTGTGTGTGTGTGTGTGTGTGTGTGTGTGTGTGTGTTGCAGAACAATGTCTTTGGTAAATTAACTAAATTAAGGTTTTTTTATTAAAAAGGGCTTTATCTCCGTCTCTCAGCTCGTTATATCTAAGGATGGTTTAAAAACATGTTTATTCTGTTATGTTGTGAATACTATCAAATTAACCACAAGGAGGCAACACAAGCCCATTACAGCCCATACAGACAACTTCAGCCAAGTAATAACATAGCTGTTTGATTAATCGTTGCTCTTGATGTTGAAAGCCTATGGATATGGTTTGTTGTATTATATACACAGTCTGTGCATTATTTAAAATAAGGCTGTCCAGATTTATTTTCAACCAGGAAGCTATGAAACGCCCACTGTAGCACATCACCTTTAGATTTCTGAAAATATTAATGCACATTTGTATTGCCTAATGTGCATATACAATATAAAGTAAACGGAACAGTCTTGTTTTTAAAAAATCGTATTTACTCATAGAAACAAGTTTAACGTATACCGTAGTGTATCAACTAACACGCGTGTTTGTATTGTTTATGTTAAGTGCCCTAGCTCTAGTTTCATATACATTGGTATACTTAAAACTAGTTGTTTATCTAAAACATTTTTAAAAAAAAGAATAAACGCAAAATCATTGTTGCTAGAAATTACAAATAAGTACCCACATAACAAAACTGGTGAGTAAAATAAATAAATAAATAATGTGCACTATAGTACCTTTGATATTATTGTATTTGTAGTTTGAAACGTAATGTTTTTAGTCGAGGGATGCACCTTTGAAACACGAGCCTTTGATAACTTTTTCTTCCGGAATTTTTCAATCATGTTTGTGGTAGGGGGCATTTTCCGTTTTTTTTTTTTTTTTTTTTAATAACGAGTTGGGCAGCTTGCTAATACGTGCTTGAGAACAATAAAGTATTCAACCTTTGCTTTCATTCAACGGCTATCAGAAAAAAAAAACGTTAACTGAAACGTCATCCTGTTTCGTTGCCTTTATCCTTGGGTAAGTTAGGTATTTGTGTTATAATGAGAAGAGTGTTTCGTGTATATTCTGCAACCAACATTTCTTTGCTACCGCCTTGACAGCATACACTACAACTCCCAGCATGTCTTGTGAATCCCTTTCAATTCAACCAACCCTTCACTAGGCGTCACGCGCCCCTCCCCCAGACGCGCCACCAGACTGTCCAATCAGCAGCGAAACCGCGTGCGCAGATTCAAACGCAGTTCTAGAAGGAGGATGGGCGCGAGAAACGGCGGGATGGACGAAAAACCTGAAATACGAAATCAAAACAGCGTAGATGAGAGTAGGGGGCATGAATAGTGATCGAGACAGGCTGCAGTAGCCGAAAATATGCGTAAAATCGCGACTTGGGACCCACAGACACGGCGCGGAAACTCCACAACTTAATTTGATTAATCTAAGAGAAGATCGCATTGTATAACATCATCGGATACTGTCACTGTGTCCGAGAGATAAAGACGTAATTGACATCTCCTGATCAGAGCGAAGAAGGACAAACTGCAATTATAGGTTTGACAGCGCCTGGGTGTTACAGGTTACGTGTGGATTGGAGCCAGTGTGTTCTGTATATGTATTCATAAAACTGGAACTAAGATAATATAGCCGATCGTGCAATTTTCTATATTTGGTCCTTGCTGCTGATTTAGCCAGAAAGAAAGCTCATCACTATGGCCAGCATGACGGCTCGCAGGTGAGTCTGCTGTTTACTGTACGTAGGTGCTATTATTTGTACATTGTTATCATTAGAAATATTCTTTAAATGTTTCATGTTTAAGATACTATTAAAAACAGAATTTTCTTGCCATTAGGTCTTACTAGTAGTAAAAATAAGTTATCCTAAGGATGAATAATTCCAAGGTTCTGTTGCCTTTTATTTACTGAAAACATTTCCTTTCTGTTATACTGTAGCACGGAACTGGATCAATCAGTCTGCTTTCTCTTGATTTTCAGTGAAATAACTGGGATTATATGATAATAATTTGGCAGAGCTTTCTCACAATGACTGTAAAGCAGCAGAAATATGTTTCCATTTAGTTCTCAAAGCCTTTTCATTGGAATTATTGATCCAATCACCATGTTTCTCCTCTGTCCAGCCACTAAACCTGAAATACAAACACATTCATTTAGATGCAGCCATTCATGCTTCAGTATTAGACAAGAATCCAAGCAGTGCCGGCTGTGCATAGACAGGGGGCCATTGACTGATTTGGACCACCTGAAGATTGATACACTGTAGAAGTTAATGGGTTCAATCTCTAAACAATTATGTTATAAAATTAGCAAGTAACAACTTTGTATGTCAGACTTAAATTTTTTGTTCCTGTTAGAACTGTGTGGGGCTCCCGAGAGGCGCATCCAGTAAAGGCGCTCCACGTGGAGTGCAGGATGTGCCCTATAGTCTGGACGTCGCAAGTTCGAGTCCAGGCTATTCCTTTGCCGACCGAGGACAGGAGCTTCCAGGTGGCGACGCTAAATTGGCTGAGCGCCGCCCGTGGGAGGGAGGGTTAGGTCGGCCAGGGCGTCATCGGCTCACCGCGCACCAGCGACCCCTGTAGTCTGGCTGGGTGCCTGCAGGCTTGCCTGTAAGCTGCCCAAGAGCTGCGTTGTCCTCCAACGCTGTAGCTCTTGGGTGGCTGCATGGCGAGTCCGCAGTGTGAAAAAAAGGGGTCGGCTGACGGCACACGCTTCGGCCATTCCAAATTGGGGAGAAAATAATAAAAAATAATTGGCAATGACTAAATTAAAAAAAAAAAAACTGCATTGTTTCTCAAGTGTGTATGTTTGTCTTTTTGTGTCTTTTTTATGAATTTAATTTTGGCAGGCCCATACGTTATTGTTTATTTATTTATTTGTGTATTTTTTGAAAGGGGGAAAAATGCAGAGTTCCCAGGTCCTTTAACTTTGCAGTTGTTTCATCAGTGGCATTTTGTTTTCTCTGTATCTTCTGTCTTTAGGAAACTAATGACCATAGCGTTTAATGATATGAACCCCTTCCCTATGAAGCTGCTGAAGAACAGACGAGAGTTTCACATGGAGAGGCTGACAGCCGAGCTGCTGGAGCTGGAGAGGATACAGGAGGAGTTTGTGAAAGAACAACAAGTGGAGCGCAAAGACAAGGACCTGGACACTGCTGTCAGCGAAGACGAAGAAGTAATACAGACTGCAGTTAGCTTGCATCACACGTCCTGACGTTATTGAAAAATTACACATCACTGATACTATTTAAACTAATTTGTTTGCCTTATTATTCCCTGCTGTGGAATATAGTGGGGCTTACATACTGTGTATGTCACACATACATCTAACTGTTATCCTTTGTCTGTTGTTGAGTATATAGGTATGTCAGACTTACATTTTTACATGTACAGTTCGGCTCTTATTTTGTAATGGCGCGTGATGTACCGACATACTTGTTTTAGAGTCAACAAATTAAGTTTACCAAACCTGTCAAAATGCAGAATATTAATGGAAATAGGTGTGTTGGTAATACACACACACTACATCTCTGAATGCTTGACTTCAAATCCAGTTTAAGTCACACATGAAAGGAGTATGGTGGTCCTAAGCCCTCGGCTTCCACATCACAAAACCAACACACAGTGTAGCACAATTGGCACAAAGGATAAACCTGTTTCTTATCTCATAAAACAGCCTTTTACTATAATTATCATCTGTCAGTCTCTGAATTTCTTCAATCAGCAGTTCCATTCCACTCAGATCAGTTTAGTAAATTAATTATTTTGTAGTTTCCCAAGAAAACAAAAACTCATTGGAGATCTTGAAAATTAATGTCTTGAAATGTGATTAATTTAGGCCAGGCTAATCTGAACAAGTACAGAGATTCCAGTTACTTTTCAGACCGGCAACCAGGTTCCAGATTTTCTAAACGAGACTATCTCTGAAATAAACTTATTTTTTATGCATTGGTTGTTTGTTTATATTCCTGTAAATTGCATAGTTCAGTTATTGCTAAGTTAAGAGGAAGACGTTGCTTTGTTTAATTATGTTAAATTGTATGGCAATCCTTCATGATTTGCATGAATTCACTTAGGTTTAGAGGTACAGTTTTAATTCATGTACCTCTGATAAACCTAAACTAAGTGACGAAAGCAAAAACACAAATGTTTTTTACTTGAGCTTGAAAAGGAAAAAATAGGATGAATACAGTACTATATATACTGTGTGTGTGTGTGTGTATATATATATATATATATATATATATATATATATATATATATATATATATATATATATATATATATATAATTGATCGCTACATATAGATTTTTCAATGCTGGTAAAATGTTTAATTCAGTAATGATTTTAAAAATGTTTATTTTTAAATTTTTTAGGGATGCAAGACATGTAACAACTTTGTGTCTACAGTTTTTAAATGCCAACTGTTAAATAAACAGAATTATGGATATTAATGTGTTGATAGTAGGGATAGCTTTTGTGACTGGAGCATGGCTGCATTGTCTATTGCGCTGAATTTTAACCAATTTTAACAAATTGTTCCCATTATTCTTATTTTTTATTTTAGCTTTTCTCTTCAAATATTTTTTAGAAAACAAAAAAGCACAAACAAAATCTCAGCGTGTTTCGTCTTATTCATGAGTAGACTTAATTTGATACAGAGGAACACCCCTTTTATATACACTCAATTTTCCACAGGTGATTAATCACCTTTTAAGAGATGGCTCAGTTGACAAACAACTCTTGAGAAGGGAAACATTTGTGATATTTTTTTTTAATTCTGTTCCACCACATGGCCTTAATGAAGACTTTAAATATGGGTATTTTTTGTAGAATGTATGTTTGTATGTATACAGTATATACCTCTGTTCATTATTCAAGTTGCAGAGTAAAAAGAAAAAAGTAACTTCGTAAAAGAATATTTAGTGGTATGAAAAGTTTTGTGTTGACGTACAGATTGAGTGTTTAAAATAATATAAAAAGTATGGTCTTCTGCCTTCTGTTGTCATTTCTGTACCTAATTACTTATTAATTTCAGTTGTTTTTTATTGTTCTGATTGTCAATTGAAGGTTTGTGACGTAATGGTGATTAATCGCCTGTGGAGAATTGAGTGTAAAAAAAAAGGGGGTGTTCCTCTGTATCAAATTAAGTTTACTCATGATTAAGACTCTGTCAAAACACGTTGAGATTTTGTTTGTGCTTTTTTTGTTTACTAAAAAATGTGAAGAGAAAAGCTAAAATAAAAAATAAGAATAATGGAAAAATGTGTTAAAATAAATTATTTTTGTGAAGAATGGGTTGTCTTTTTCACTCGAATCACTTATAAGGGCCTGTTGGCAACCAATACAAGCTGCCTTTATTTTCTCAGGTGTTGCCAGGTTGATTACCTGGTCAAAGATTAAACACATACATGTAAAACATTTAGAACATATTTGTATTCTGTATTTGTATATTATGATATTTGATTGGATTTTTTATGTACGTATTATTGTACAATAGGGAGAATTAACGAGAACATTTCTAATATTTAGGCGTTCATTTTTGTATTGCTGTTTTATAATGTGATGTCAATCTGAACTATAGTGAAAGTCTCTCAAAGTGAATTATTATTTTAGGAAAGTATTACGGCACAAGCACTTATATATTACCAGTGTCACTCTCCTCACAAGGTTAAACTGTGAAACCCAGAACATACAGTGTCTTGCGAAAGTATTCGGCCCCCTTGAACTTTGCAACCTTTTGCCACATTTCAGGCTTCAAACATAAAGATATGAAACTGTAATTTTTTGTGAAGAATCAACAACAAGTGGGACACAATCATGAAGTGGAACGAAATTTATTGGATATTTCAAACTTTTTTAACAAATAAAAAACTGAAAAATTGGGCGTGCAAAATTATTCAGCCCCTTTACTTTCAGTGCAGCAAACTCTCTCCAGAAGTTCAGTGAGGATCTCTGAATGATCCAATGTTGACCTAAATGACTAATGATGATAAATAGAATCCAACTGTGTGTAATCAAGTCTCCGTATAAATGCACCTGCACTGTGATAGTCTCAGAGGTCCGTTTAAAGCGCAGAGAGCATCATGAAGAACAAGGAACACACCAGGCAGGTCCGAGATACTGTTGTGGAGAAGTTTAAAGCCGGATTTGGATACAAAAAGATTTCCCAAGCTTTAAACATCCCAAGGAGCACTGTGCAAGCGATAATATTGAAATGGAAGGAGTATCAGACCACTGCAAATCTACCAAGACCTGGCCGTCCCTCTAAACTTTCAGCTCATACAAGGAGAAGACTGATCAGAGATGCAGCCAAGAGGCCCATGATCACTCTGGATGAACTGCAGAGATCTACAGCTGAGGTGGGAGACTCTGTCCATAGGACAACAATCAGTCGTATACTGCACAAATCTGGCCTTTATGGAAGAGTTTCAAGAAGAAAGCCATTTCTTAAAGATATCCATAAAAAGTGTCGTTTACAGTTTGCCACAAGCCACCTGGGAGACACACCAAACATGTGGAAGAAGGTGCTCTGGTCAGATGAAACCAAAATCGAACTTTTTGGCAACAATGCAAAACGTTATGTTTGGCGTAAAAGCAACACAGCTCATCACCCTGAACACACCATCCCCACTGTCAAACATGGTGGTGGCAGCATCATGGTTTGGGCCTGCTTTTCTTCAGCAGGGACAGGGAAGATGGTTAAAATTGATAGGAAGATGGATGGAGCCAAATACAGGACCATTCTGGAAGAAAAACTGATGGAGTCTGCAAAAGACCTGAGACTGGGACGGAGATTTGTCTTCCAACAAGACAATGATCCAAAACATAAAGCAAAATCTACAATGGAATGGTTCACAAATAAACATATCCAGGTGTTAGAATGGCCAAGTCAAAGTCCAGACCTGAATCCAATCGAGAATCTGTGGAAAGAACTGAAAACTGCTGTTCACAAATGCTCTCCATCCAACCTCACTGAGCTCGAGCTGTTTTGCAAGGAGGAATGGGCAAAAATTTCAGTCTCTCGATGTGCAAAACTGATAGAGACATACCCCAAGCGACTTACAGCTGTAATCGCAGCAAAAGGTGGCGCTACAAAGTATTAACTTAAGGGGGCTGAATAATTTTGCACGCCCAATTTTTCAGTTTTTTATTTGTTAAAAAAGTTTGAAATATCCAATAAATTTCGTTCCACTTCATGATTGTGTCCCACTTGTTGTTGATTCTTCACAAAAAATTACAGTTTCATATCTTTATGTTTGAAGCCTGAAATGTGGCAAAAGGTCGCAAAGTTCAAGGGGGCCGAATACTTTCGCAAGGCACTGTACTTTAACTGGCTGAAATGAGCCCTTTTCAAGGCATTTTCTCTGCTGTATAATATAACAGAACTTGTTTTTTGATGAAATGGTGTGCATTTTTTGCATCCTTTGTGTAAGGTATTTGAACTGAAAAACATCAAATACTGGTATTATCATTGTGTTGTTTTAGATTTGTTAAACAAAATCTTATTCTACTGAAAATATTTCTCTTTTGTTTCTATAAAGGTTTATATAAATACAGTAATAACATTTGCTGACACTGCAGTGGAGAAACACTTCATTTATTAATTTGTCCCACAGCAAATTCAGAAAAGATTGTTCTACAACAGTGTTAATACCTCCCTTTAGTTTACTGATAATAAATGTTAATAAAAAACATTAACTAATATTAAACTCCTGAAACGTCTGTATTTCTTTTCCCCAATATATTTCTGTTTTACTCAATGACATTCCAGTTAATTATTCAACAGCCAAGCTTTTATGTTGTGTATCCTGATGCAGTCAACATTTTAAAATCATAATTTTTTCATCTATGTTTGGAAAAGGAGACCATATAGAAAAAAGGTAGTCGAGGATCAAATGATGATATATGAGCCTCTAATACAATCACTAATAATATATATATTGTAACAAAAGGCTGTCACTGGGACTTTGTGCATGCGTCTGTGCTTGAAGTGCTTTGCAGAGCAAAGTTGCATGGTCTGCGACCGTGCTTCCCATGCATAGGAGCGCTTACCCTGCTGCAGACACTGTTCCCCTATACTGGATTATTGGTGCAACCTTGCAGGATCATTATATGTACCTTGCAGGAGCCAGGGGGAGTGGGGCTGATAGTGGCCACTGATTGGTCGTGGTTAACCTGCAATGTTGTACGGGTTGTGGGCTGCAGTTGGAGAAGTAACCTGTCTTGCTAAGAAGTATGTAGCCTGTTCTTTAATGCAAAATAAAAGTGATTGCTGCTTTCGAAGAACGCCTGTTTCACACTTCCATTCTTACAAAGTCATTACTATATATATATATATATATATATATATATATATATATATATATACAGACGTGCTCAAATTTGTTGGTACCCCTCCACAAAAAACGAAGAATGCACAATTTTCTCTGAAATAACTTGAAACTGACAAAAGTAATTGGCATCCATCATTGTTTATTCCATATTTAATAGAAATCAGACTTTGCTTTTGATTTTTTATTCAACATAATATTGTAAATAATAAAACAAATGAAAATGGCATGGACAAAAATGATGGGACCGCTAACCTAATATTTTGTTGCACAACCTTTAGAGGCAATCACTGCAATCAAATGTTTTCTGTAGCTCTCAATGAGACTTCTGCAACTGTTAACAGGTAGTTTGGCCCACTCTTCTTGAGCAAACTGCTCCAGCTGTTTGATGGGTGCCTTCTCCAGACTGCAAGTTTCAGCTCTTTCCATAGATGTTCGATAGGATTCAGATCAGGACTCATAGAAGACCACTTCAGAATAGTCCAATGTTTTGTTCTTATCCATTCTTGGGTGCTTTTAGCTGTGTGTTTTGGGTCATTATCCTGTTGGAGGACCCATGACCTGCGACTGAGACAGAGCTTTCTGACACTGGGCACTATGTTTCGCTCCAGAATGCCTTGATAGTCTTGAGATTTCATTGTGCCCTGCACAGATTCAAGGCACCCTGTGCCAGGTGCAGCAAAGCAGCCCCAAAACATAACCGAGCCTCCTCCATGTTTCACTGTAGGTATGGTGTTCTTTTCTTTGATAGCTTCATTTTTTCATCTGTGAACATACAGCTGATGTGACTTGCCAAAAAGCTCCAATTTTAACTCATCTGTCCAAAGGACATTCTCCCAGAAGGATTGTGGCTTGTCAATATGCATTTTAGCAAATTCCAGTCTGGCTTTTTTATGTTTTTCTTTCAAAAGTGGTGTCCTCCTGGGTCTTCTTCCATGGAGCCCACTTTCGCTCAAAAAGCGACGATGGTGCGATCAGAAACTGACATACCTTCACCTTGGAGTTCAGCTTGTATCTCTTTGGCAGTTATCCTTGGTTCTTTTTCTACAATTCGCACTATCCTTCTGTTCAATCTGGGGTCGATTTTCCTCTTGCGGCCGTGCCCAGGGAGGTTGGCTACAGTTCCATGGACCTTAAACTTCTTAATAATATTTGCAACTGTTGTCACAGGAACATCAAGCTGCTTGGAGATGGTCTTGTAGCCTTTACCTTTACCATGCTTGTCTATTATTTTCTTTCTGATCTCCTCAGACAACTCTCTCCTTTGCTTTCTCTGGTCCATGTTCAGTGTGGTGCACACAATGATACCAAACAGCACAGTGACTACTTTTCTCCATTTAAATAGGCTGAATGACTGATTACAAGATTGGAGACATGTGTGATACTAATTAAAGAAACTAATTCGTTTGAAATATCACTATAATCCAACTATTTATTATCTTTTCTAAGGGGTACCAACAAATGTGTCCAGGCCATTTTAGAATATCTTTGCAGAATAAGCAATAATTCATCTCTTTTCACAGCTTCTTTGCTTTATTCTATGACATACCAAAGGCATGCAAGTATACATGATAAAATAGCTTTTAATTTCATCACTTTTCAGGAGGAATGAAGCATTATTTCAATGAGCTGTAAGAGTACCAACAAATTTGAGCACGTCTGTATATATATGTGTGTGTGTGTTCTAGTGCACTGATGGTGAATTAGGATCACTAACCATATTGTCAAACAGGTTATACAGCAATAACGATCCATGATGTGGTACGGAACAGAAAAGCCAGCGCTCTTCCTGCAGTGATTTAGAGGACAGATCTCAAACCCCAGTGCACTAGAGTGGCCATTTATAAAAGAGCTTTGAAACAGACTTTAAAGTTATAAGTGTAAAAAGTTGTCAGGATGTTAACAACGAAAACAAAAATTAGAGGTACCTTATTTAAACAGTTGTAGCAACAAGTGGGGACATATTTTTTCGGAATACAGTTACTCTTTAAGATTGAGCTTTATTTTAATTAGCCATGAGGTTTTTGAATGCTCTGTACTCCCCACACAGAAGCACATGTGTGTGCAAATATATTTTTCTTATGTGTTTACTTTTCTACCTCAATAGAAAAGTGTGTAATGTGTAAATGTGAAATGATCTTAAATGACCAATTGAAAGGTATTGTTTTTTCTGATATTCATTTATTATACCAGTATTTTTTTTTCTTTACATGGCCCCAGACATCGTTTAAATGGTGCAGTTGAGTTTTCCGCAGGTTATATGCACCTTTACAAAAGAAAATGTAAAAGTAGCAGCCTTAATATAGAGAGGAGTGTTCTCATTAATGGTTTAAGACTGAGTACTTAGTTTTGGTTTGTATAAACAGGGTGCACAACGTACAAAAAGATCTGAGACCTGGGTACCGATTTTGATACTTGTGAGGGAGACGGTATTCAGTTCTGGGCACATATTGTATCAAAGATCCCTTCTATGGGCCGTCATGGGCAGCCAGGATGACACTGGACCATCCACAATGATTAGTTGAAGTTCTTGAGGAAAGCTGGCCAGTATACAATATTTTTCTGTATGCATTCTTTTCTGTTGAGCACCACTGACACCGTTGAAACGGTGAGTATAGATTTGAATGTTATTTCCGAATCTCTCCTTTAACATGTCTGAAGGGGACACTGTATTACTTAAAACGTGAATTAACGTCTTCAAACGTGTTAACGTGAGCAGTTACCCTGGGACTACACACCAGGTTCAGACGCATTGATTGGACTAATGTATCCACAGGCGAGCTAAGACTCACCGTTTCAAAACGGTGTCAGTAGTGCTCAACAGAAAAGAATGCATACAGAACAATATTGTATACTGGCCAAGGGCTTTGGTTTTGCCCAGAGCCGTAACTAAGCATTTAGCTACCGGGGTATGCAAATATATATATATATATATATATATATATATATATATATATATATATATATATATATATATATATATATATATATAAATTGCATGCACCTCCGGTTGAAGAAACCGGAGGTGGATGGAGAGACTCCATATCGTAGCTACCGGGGCATGCAAGACTCCATATCGTAGCTACCAGGGCATGCAATTGGAGTGTGGCGTAGTGGTTAGGGCTCTGGAATCTTGACCGCAGGGTTGTGGGGGACACGGCTGTTGTACTCTTGAGCAAGGTACTTTACCTAGATTGCTCCAGTAAAAACCCAACTGTGTAAAATGGGTAATTGTATGTAAAATAATGTGATATCTGTATAATGTGAAATAATGTATAATGTGATATCTTGTAACAATTGCAAGTCGCCCTGGATAAGGGCGTCTGCTAAGAAATTAATAATATATATTATTGTTATTTTTTTCTTTTTTTTTTTTGGATGTTAGGAGTTAGGATGGTATTTACTCGCGCATAGTTTTGAATGTTATTTCTGAATCTCTCCTTTAACATGTCTGAAGGGGGCACTGTATTACTTAAAACGTGAATTAACGTCTTCAAACGTGTTAAAGTGAGCAGTTACACTGGGACTACACACCAGGTTCAGACGCATTGATTGGACTAATGTATCCACAGGCGACCTAAGAGTCACCGTTTCAACGGTGTCAGTAGTGCTCAACAGAAAAGAATGCATACAAAAAATATTGTATACTGGCCATGGGCTTTGGTTTTGCCCAGAGCCGTAACTAAGCATTTAGCTACCGGGGCATGCAAATATATATATATATATATATATATATATATATATATATATATATATATATATATATATATATATATATATATATATAAATATATATAAATTGCATGCACCTTCGGTTGAAGTAACCGGTGGAGGATGGATTCTCCATATCAGAGCTGCCGGGGCATGCAAGACTCCATATCGTAGCTACAGAGGCATGCAATTGGTGTGTGGCGTAGTGGTTAGGGCTCTGGACTTTTGACCGCAGGGTTGGGAGTTCAATCCCCAGTGGGAGACACTGCTGTTGTACCCTTGAGCAAGGTACTTTACCTAGATTGCTCCAGTAAAAACCCAACTGTGTAAAATGGGTAATTGTATGTAAAATAATGTGATATCTGTATATTCTGAAATAATGTATAATGTGATATCTTGTAACAATTGCAAGTCGCCCTGGACAAGGGTGTCTGCTAAGAAATAAAAAATATATATTATTGTTATTTTTTTCGTTTTTTTTTCCGGATGTTAGGAGTTAGGATGGTATTTACTCGCGCATAGTTTTAAATGTTATTTCCGTATCTCTCCTTTAACATGTCTGAAGGGGACACTGTATTACTTAAAACGTGTATTAACGTCTTGAAACGTGTTAACGTGAGGAGTTACCCTGGGATTACACACCAGGTTCAGACGCATTGATTGGACTAATGTATCCACAGGCGACCTAAGAGTCACCGTTTCAACGGTGTCAGTAGTGCTCAACACAAAAGAATGCATACAGAAAAATATTGTATACTGGCCATGGGCTTTGGTTTTGCCCAGAGCCGTAACTAAGCATTTAGCTACCGGGGCATGCAAATATATATATATATATATATATATATATATATATATATATATATATATATATATATATATATATATTATTTATTTCTTAGCAGACGCCCTTATCCAGGGCGACAAAACATTTCAAGCGTTACAATACAAGTAATACAATAAGAGCAAGAAATACAATAACTTTTGTTCAAGCAAAGTACAAGTTTGACAAACCACAATTCAATAATACAGCAGGTAATAGTGATAGTTACATCAGGATATGATTAAATAGTGATAGTTACATCAGGATGTGATTAAATACAAAGTACTACAGGTTAAAAACTTGGCAGATTACAGTATTCTGAAGTACAGGATTAAATGCAATAAAATAGGGGCTGATAAGAGCAAAATAAAGCACATTTACATGAAGGGTGATAGTGTCCCGGGATACAAACAGAGGAGTTCTACAGGTGCTCTTTGAAGAGGTGAGTCTTAAGGAGGCACCGGAATGTGGTCAGGGACTGGGCAGTCCTGACATCTGTAGGAAGGTCATTCCACCACTGCGGAGCAAGGGTGGAGAAGGAGCGGGCTTTGGAGGCAGGGGAGCATAGCGGTGGTAGAGCTAGTCTTCTAGTGCAGGCGGAGCGGAGAGGTCGAGTGGGGGTGTAGGGAGAGATGAGGGTCTGGAGGTAGCTGGGTGCAGACTGGTCAAGGCATCTGTAGGCTAGTACAAGAGTCTTGAACTGGATGCGAGCGGTGATCGGGAGCCAGTGGAGCGAGCGGAGTAGTGGAGTAGCGTGGGCGAAGCGAGGCAGAGAGAACACCAGGCGGGCAGCAGAGTTCTGGATGAGCTGGAGCGGACGGGTGGCGGACGCAGGGAGGCCAGCCAGGAGGGAGTTGCAGTAGTCTAGGCGGGAGAGTACCAGGGCCTGGACCAGGAGCTGGTTAGCATAGTTGGTGAGGAAGGGTCGGATTCTTCGGATGTTTCTCAGGAAGAATCGGCAAGTGCGTGCCAGAGTGGAGATGTGCTGGGAATAAGAGAGGCAGGGGTCCAGGGTGACTCCAAGGTTCTTAGCTGAGGAAGAGGGAGAGAGTGTGGTAGATTCCAGAGGAACAGAGATGGAGAGATCAGAGGAGGGGGAGGAGGAGGGAAAGAAAAGGAGGTCAGATTTAGAGAGGTTGAGTTTGAGGTGATGCGAGTGCATCCAGGAGGAAATAGCAGACAGACAGGTAGAGATACGGGAGGAGATGGTGGAGTCAGAGGTGGGGAAGGAGAGGAAAATCTGAGCATCATCAGCACAGAAATGGTATGAGAAACCATAGGATGCGATGAGGGGGCCCAGGGAGCGGGTGTAGAGAGAGAACAGGAGAGGACCCAAGACTGACCCTTGGGGGACTCCAGTTAAGAGAGGGTGAGGTGTGGAGGTTGCTCCACGCCAGGTTACCTGGTAAGTGCGGTTGGAGAGGTAGGAGGAGAACCAGGCCAGAGCAGTGCCAGAGATCCCCAGGTCAGCAAGAGATGATAGTAGAGTAGAGTGATCAACAGTGTCAAAGGCAGCAGAGAGGTCGAGGAGAATTAGGACAGAGGAGAGAGAGGCAGCTCGGGCACATTTAAGTGAGTTGGTGACAGACAGGAGGGCGGTTTCAGTAGAGTGAGCAGAGCGGAAGCCAGATTGGAGAGGGTCAAGCAGAGAGTGGTTGGACAGGAAAGCAGAGAGTTGGCGGTGTACAGTCCGCTCGAGGGTTTTGGAGAGGAAGGGTAGGAGGGAGACAGGACGGTAGCTCTGGAGGGAGGTGGGGTCGAGGGTAGGTTTTTTGAGGAGGGGAGTGATCGAGGCTTTTTTGAAGGCAGAGGGGAAGATACCAGAAAGTAGAGAGGTGTTGAGGAGGGAGGAGATGAAGGGGAGTAGAGCAGGAGCAGCAGCTTGAAAGAGGTGAGTGGGGAGGGGGTCCAAGGCACACGTGGTGGGTTTGTGACCCTGGAGCAGGGAGGAGAGGTCAGAGTCTGAGAGGGGCAAGAAGGTGGAGAAGGAGGGTGAGTTAGTAGGGGTTGCAATGGGTGTAGGAGTTGGAGCGGGAGGGGGTGCGGGGGAGGGAGAGGTGTTAAAGAGTTTGCGGATATCTGAAATTTTAGAAGAGACGAAGGAGGCGAAGTCATCAGGGGAGATAGAGGAGGGAGGAAGAGGGGGGAGGGTTTAGGAGGGAGGAGAAGGTAGAGAATAGTTTACGTGGGTTGTTAGTGGAGGCTTGGATTACAGATTGGAAATAAGCACATTTAGCAGAGGAGAGAGTAGAGGAGAAGGAGGAGAGGAGAGTGCGGTAAAGGTCTAGGGCAGCAGGGAGTTTGGTTCTCTTCCATTTCTTTTCAGCAGATCGCAGTGTGATTCTTGCCGAACGGAGCGCAGAGGAGAGCCAGGGATGGGGAGGGGACGGGCGAGCAGGATGGGAGGTGAGGGGACAGAGGGAGTCGAGGGAGGAGGTGAGTGAGGAGAAGAGGGTGGAGGTAGCAGAGTCTACGGAGAGTTGTGAGAAGGAGTCGATAGGAGGGAGGTGAGAGAGAGCAGTGGAGGCAAGGACAGAGGGGGAGAGAGAGCGGAGGTTACGGCGAGAGGTGACAGTGGGGGTAGGAGGAGCAGGGAGAGGGGGGAGAGACAGAGAAAAAGAGATGAAATAGTGATCAGAGAGGTCCAGGGGGGTGACAGAGAGGGTGGAGGGGCAGCAGGCCCTGGAGAAGGTGAGGTCCAGTTGACGGCCAGCTTTGTGGGTAGGAGGGGACGGAGAGAGACAGAAGTCGAAGGAGTGCAGGAGAGGGAGGAATCCAGCAGAGTGGCTGGGGTTGGAGAGATGGATGTTGAAATCACCCAGGACAGTCGGGGTAGACAGGGAGGGGAGGGAGGAGAGTAGATAGTCGAGTTCATCCAGAAAGTGAGTGAGAGGCCCAAGGGGGCGGTACAGAACAATGAGCAGGAGTTGACAGGGAAAGGTTAGATGGACTGCATGAAATTCAAAGGTACTGACAGAGAGTGAGATGAGATCGGAGGGGACAGAAAAGAGTAAGGAGGGAGAGAGGAGAAGACCCGTCCCACCTCCCCGTCCAGTGAGACGTGGGGTATGGGACAGGACGTAGAGAGAGGACAGGGCAGCAGGAGTAACAGTGTTATCAGGGGACATAATATAAATTGCATGCACCTTGAAGCCACCGGAGGTGGATGGAAAGACTCCAACACGGCTGTTGTACTCTTGAGCAAGGTACTTTACCTAGATTGCTCCAGTAAAAACCCAACTGTGTAAAATGGGTAATTGTATGTAAAATAATGTGATATCTGTATAATGTGAAATAATGTATAATGTGATATCTTGTAACAATTGCAAGTCGCCCTGGATAAGGGCGTCTGCTAAGAAATTAATAATATATATTATTGTTATTTTTTTCTCTTTTTTTTTTGGATGTTAGGAGTTAGGATGCTATTTACTCGCGCATAGTTTTGAATGTTATTTCCGAATCTCTCCTTTAAAATGTCTGAAGGTGACACTGTATTACTTAAAACGTGAATTAACGTCTTCATACGTGTTAACAGTGAGCAGTTACCCTGGGACTACACACCAGGTTCAGACGCATTGATTGGACTAATGTATCCAAAGGCGACCTAAGACTCAGCGTTTCAACGGTGTCAGTAGTGCTCAACAGAAAAGAATGCATACAAAAAAATATTGTATACCGGCCATGGGGTATGGTTTTGCCCAGAGCCGTAACTAAGAATTTAGCTACCGGGGCATGCATATATATATATATATATTGTGTGCGGGTGGGTGCACACAGAGAAAACAGACAGGGTTTTCCAAAACAAAGCACGTTTTTATTTTAGTATTTTATAAGGCTTGCTCTTATAGTGCAATGTCAGCTGCGTAATCGAGCCGTGTCCATAACAAAAGTAAACAGTTCAAACAAGATTTCAAACAAACAAAACCACCAAAACAAAAATGCCGACGTAAACCAACTGGGCCAATAACCACGTCCAGTTGGTGTATAGGTTGTTCCACCTGGGGTTTGGGCTTCTTCTACCCTTACTCTGCAGTCCAGTCTTTCATGGATCCCAGCAGTGGACAAGCCGTTCCTCGTAGCCCCTGTAGAGAACAGGGAGTTGCAGAGGCAAAGGACCACAACGTTATCCGACACTGATTCCTGTTATCCTATTCCAGTCTTGTGGTAGATAAGCCCCAGAGGTTCTCAGGCAGGAAAACAAAACAAACAGCCCACCAGACTGCCGGCACATGCTCCCTTTTACCAGCCAGGCATTTGGCTGTTACAGGCTACAGGTGTGGGCCAATTAAGGCCAATGATAGTCTAACAATAGTCAAGCCAAAATTGCCTACCTATCCACACCTGCAGCCTGTTGGCCCGTTAACTCCTGGTGGTAAACTTGTGAGCTGGCTCACATTCCCTCCCCCTTTGCAGCTGCATATCCCTATAAAAGAAAACAGAGTCATCATGCAGCCTTGATAGCACATCAGCATTTACATGTTCCTTACCAGCCCGGTGTTTTATATCGAAACAGTAAGGCTGGAGGGTCAAGAACCAGCGTGTAAGACGTGGGTTGCTATCCTTCTGGCTATACAGCCACTTAATAGGGGAATGGTCGGTGACGAGTGTGAAACGGCGGCCCCACAAGTAATACCTAAGACTTTCCACAGCCCATCTTATGGCCAAGCACTCTTTTTCAATAGTGGCGTAATTACGCTCTCGGGGAAGGAGCTTTCTGCTTAAGTACATAATCGGATGCTCCTCACCCCCAACTTCTTGCGCTAAAACCGCACCCAAGCCGACATCTGACGCATCAGTCTGTAAAACAAATGGCTTAGAAAAATCTGGGTTACGCAACACGGGGCTAGAGGACAAAGCCTGTTTTAGATCCTGAAATGCCGCTTCACATTGGTCTGACCAGAAAATAGGTTGATTCCTTCTCCCTTTTGTGAGCTCTGTGAGGGGTGTAGCACGAGTGGAGAACTGCGGGATAAATCTCCTATAATACCCCGCCAGTCCCAAGAATGCCCTAACCTGTTTCTGGGTTTTTGGACGAGGGTAATTGTGAAGGACCTCCACCTTTTTTTCCTGGGGCTTCAACCACCCCTGCCCCATAGTATATCCTAGATATTGGGTCTCGGAGAAGGCTAACCTGCACTTCTTTGGATTCGCGGTTAAACCCGCCTCCCTGATCGAGTCTAGCACTGCCTGCAGTCTTTGTAAGTGGGTCCGCCAGTCATCACTGAATATAACAACATCATCCAAATACGCCCCGGCATAGGAGGTGTGAGGACGTAGTACCTGATCCATTAACCTCTGGAAAGTTGCGGGTGCCCCGTGTAGACCAAAAGGCAGAACCACAAATTCAAACAAGCCATCTGGGGTGGCAAAAGCCGTCTTTTCGCAGGAGCTCGGGGTCAACGGCACCTGCCAGTATCCTTTAGTTAAATCCAGGGTGGAGATATATTTGGCAGTTCCCAACCGCTCCAGTAACTCATCTACCCTGGGCATAGGATAAGCATCAAACTTAGACACAGTATTTAATTTCCTGAAATCTATACAGAATCGAATTGACCCGTCTGGTTTAGCCACCATAACCACCGGGCTACACCACTCACTGCGTGACTCCCGGATAACCCCCAACTCCAACATTTTACGTACCTCCTCACGCATGACTTCCCTTCTAGCCTCTGGCACCCTAATGTATCTTTGCTGTACTTTAACTCCTGGTTCGGTTTCGATTTGGTGTTGTGTAAGGTGTGTGGACCCTGGGAGGTCTGAGAAGACTGCTCCATTTCCCTGGATAAGTCGGTCTAACTCGGCTTGCTGTTGCTTACTCAGCTGACTGCCCATAGCTACTGTCAGGGAACTCCCTGGTCGATTCTCCCTCCCTTCTAGGTCCGGCTGCCTGAAAAAAAAAACAATCCCGGTCTTTCCAGGGCTTCAACAAATTAATATGATAAATCTGGTGGGTCTTCCGCCTCCCGGGTTGGTGTACCTTGTAGTTAACCGGACCCATTTTCTCTATAATTTCTACGGGTCCTCTCCACTGGGCTAAAAACTTATGGGGGTCGGATGGGACAAGCACCATTACCCTATCCCCCACCTGAAACTCTCGGACTCGAGCCCCTTGGTTATACTGGCGCTGCTGTACTCCCTGGCCCTCCTGGAGATTGCTGGACACCAGGTCCGCCATCTCTGCTAGCCTACTCTGGAGTAGCGTAATGTACTCAGGAACCGCTCGGCCCCGGGCTGGTTCTGCCTCCCATGCTTCCCGCAATACATCAAGAAGGCCCCGGGGTTGTCGTCCAAACAAAAGTTCAAATGGGCTAAACCCGGTGGACGCCTGTGGGACTTCGCGATATGCGAACATCAGGTACGGTAAAAATACATCCCACTCGCGTGGCTGGTTAATAGTGACCCTTCGCAACATCTGTTTTAGTGTTTTATTGAAACGTTCAACTAGCCCATCCGTCTGTGGATGGTAAATGGAAGTGCGCAGGGTTTTAACCTTCAGGAGCGCGCAGAGCTCTTTGAAGACCAGTGACATAAAAGGGGTACCCTGGTCGGTCAGGACCTCCTTAGGTAACCCCACCCTACAAAAGATATGCAGCAATGACTGGGCTATAACTTTGGCCGAGGTATTTCTCAGCGCCACCACCTCGGGGTACCGAGTGGCATAATCTACTACCACTAACACATGTTCAAAACCAGACTTAGTTTTTGGCAGGGGCCCCACTAAATCAATCCCAATCCTTTCAAACGGGACCTCGATGATGGGCATGGGAACCAGCGGGGCTTTAGGGGGCTTCTTACTGGTCACTCGCTGACACTCAGGACAGGACTCACAAAACTCCATCACATCACGCCACACCCCTAACCAGTAAAATCTATGCAAAATCCTGGCCCTCGTTTTATCTGCCCCCAGATGTCCCCCAAGCAAGTGTACATGTGCTAGATTTAATACAGTCTTTCTCTGGGAGCGCGGTATAACTAACTGATGGATGTGTTCCCCCGGAATAGCCCCACGTATTACCCGATACAGTAACCCTTGGTTTAATAAAAAATGGGGTGTATGCCTTTCTTCTGCATTTTTCCAGTACTCCTCATCCGCCACCACTGCCTGTTCAAAAGCTGTTTTTAAGTTGCCGTCCTCAATTTGCGCTTGTTTAAAAGTTTTCTCTGTCTAATTCGACGGCCTGACTAAGAAAATCTTCTGGTTGGCTTAATTCTGGCAAGATGGGGCTCCTCTGAGGAGTACTGGCCTGTGTGGATGGTCGATCTGCATGTTTCTGTTTAGCTAAAAACTTTCCCCCCTCCTTTTTTTTTTGAGATCTAGTTTTCCTTTCTCCCACAGAGGGCGCTATATCCTCATTATGTAAGGGAAACAGTTCTGTCTCAGCTTCCGGTTTCTGAAATGAGGTGGAAGGTTGGGGTTCCTCCTCCCTCCCTACCTCTGTATTTGGATTGGAGGTGGATGGCTGCGTCCCCTCACCCTGTCCCCACAGGCCTGCCCCTACTTTAACCAACTCTAAAAACTGTGGGCAGTTTTTCCCTATGATCATCGCAAAGGGCAGGGCAGGAACTACACCAACCTTGACAAAAAAATTCTGGCCCACTACCTCCACCCCGATCACTACTGTGGGATATGGTTTAATGTCCCCATGAATACATCGTATGTACACATCCTTACTATCTTGCGTGTACTTCTCCAATGGTACCAAGTCCCTGGTAACTAAAGTCTCTGAACTCCCCGAATCTATCAGAGCAACCACTTCTTGACCCTCCACCCTCACTTTAACAATAAAGGGATCGGTACTCACCGAGCTGGTTTGGAGACATGGTATACTTTGGCTGTGTCCAACATCCATTCTCTCCGGTGACTGCCGCCTGCACTGCCTGGCGATATGCCCCCTAGTGCCACATCGGAAACACTGGATAGATTCCTGCTGATTGGTGGCGACGGCAGGGGCCTCTTGTTTCCCTGGAAGGTGTCGTTGTGGTCCTTGTGGTTCTCTATGGCGGTCGTCTCCAGGCGCCGGTTTTGGGTCCAAGCGGACACGTGACTTGACTGGAATGGTCCCTCTCTTCTCCTGGACCTGCCGGTCCGCATGCCCCAGAACCTGTGCTGCGGTATAGCGTTCCAAAGCAGCTATGGTGTCATCCAGGGTGCTGGGGTCTGTTTCTGCTACTCGCTCTCTGGCTGCCACAGGAAGGCTCCGGATGAACCTGTCCATTACCACCAACTCGACCACCCGTCCGGGTGAATTGAGCTCAGGGTTCAGCCATTTCTTCGCCAGGTGTAGCAGGTCGAATAGCTGGGAACGCCCCGGCCGCTCAGGGTTGTACTGCCAGTCATAGAACCGCCGAGCTCGAACTACTGTAGTCACCCCCAGTCAGGCCAGGATCTCCGCTTTTAACTTTGGATAGTTGCAAGCCGCTTCTTGGTCTAGGTCAACATAGGCTTTCTGCGCCTCCCCACACAGGAACGGCGCTAGTATGGTCGCCCACTCTGCTGGGGCCCATTTCTCACGCTCGGCGGTCCGCTCAAAGACCCTTAAGTAGCCTTCTATGTCATCGTCGGGGGTCATCTTGGACAGCACCTGGCTGGGTCCAGTTTGTCGATGAGTCCCCAGGGTTTTCAGGACGAGTTCCTGGAACTGTAGCTGTTGATGCTGCATAGCTGTCAGCAAATGCTGCACTGTAGCGGTGAGTTCACCAGCGACTCCTGCCGCAGCTCCTTTGGCTCCCGCTGGCCAAGCAGCATCTTCCTTATCATGGGGGTTCACTGGAAACATCCTGACCACTGTGTACAATAAAGCCCCACTTCTGGTACCACTTGTGAGCGGGTGGGTGCACACAGAGAAAACAGACAGGGGTTTCCAAAACAAAGCACGTTTTTATTTTAGTATTTTATAAGGCTTGCTCTTATAGTGCAATGTCAGCTGCGTAATCGAGCCGTGTCTATAACAAAAGTAAACAGTTCAAACAAGATTTCAAACAAACAAAACCACCAAAACAAAAATGCCGACGTAAACCAACTGGGCCAATAACCACGTCCAGTTGGTGTATAGGTTGTTCCACCTGGGGTTTGGGCTTCTTCTACCCTTACTCTGCAGTCCAGTCTTTCATGGATCCCAGCAGTGGACAAGCCGTTCCTCGTAGCCCCTGTAGAGAACAGGGAGTTGCAGAGGCAAAGGACCACAACGTTATCCGACACTGATTCCTGTTATCCTATTCCAGTCTTGTGGTAGATAAGCCCCAGAGGTTCTCAGGCAGGAAAACAAAACAAACAGCCCACCAGACTGCCGGCACATGCTCCCTTTTACCAGCCAGGCATTTGGCTGTTACAGGCTACAGCTGTGGGCCAATTAAGGCCAATGATAGTCTAACAATAGTCAAGCCAAAATTGCCTACCTATCCACACCTGCAGCCTGTTGGCCCGTTAACTCCTGGTGGTAAACTTGTGAGCTGGCTCACAATATATTTATTTATTTCTTATATTGCATGCACCTTGAAGCAACCGGAGGTGGATGGAAAGACTCCAACACGGCTGTTGTACTCTTGAGCAAGGTACTTTACCTAGATTGCTCCAGTACAAACCCAACTGTGTAAAATGGGTAATTGTATGTAAAATAATGTGATATCTGTATATTGTGAAATAATGTATAATGTGATATCTGTAACAATTGCAAGTCGCCCTGGATAAGGGCGTCTGCTAAGAAATAAATAATATATCTATATATATTATTGTTATTTTTTTCGGTTTTTTTTTTTTTTGGATGTTAGGAGTTAGGATTGTATTTACTCGCGCATAGTTTTGAATGTTATTTCCGAATCTCTCCTTTAAAATGTCTGAAGGGGACACTGTATTACTTAAAACGTGAATTAACGTCTTCATATGTGTTAACAGTGAGCAGTTACCCTGGGACTACACAACAGGTTCAGACGCATTGATTGGACTAATGTATCCACAGGCGACCTAATACTCAGCGTTTCAACGGTGTCAGTAGTGCTCAACAGAAAAGAATGCATACAAAAAAATATTGTATACTGGCCATGGGCTATGGTTTTGCCCAGAGCCGTAACTAAGCATTTAGCTACCGGGGCATGCAAATATATATATATATATATATATATATATATATATATATATATATATATATATATATATTGCATGCACCTTGAAGCAACCGGAGGTGGATGGAAAGACTCCAACACGGCTGTTGTACTCTTGAGCAAGGTACTTTACCTAGATTGCTCCAGTACAAACCCAACTGTGTAAAATGGGTAATTGTATGTAAAATAATGTGATATCTGTATATTGTGAAATAATGTATAATGTGATATCTTGTAACAATTGCAAGTATGCTAAGAAATAAATAATATATCTATATATATTATTGTTACTTTTTTCGTTTTTTTTTTTTTGGATGTTAGGAGTTAGGATGCTATTTACTCGCGCATAGTTTTGAATGTTATTTCCGAATCTCTCCTTTAAAATGTCTGAAGGGGACACTGTATTACTTAAAAAGTGAATTAACGTCTTCATACGTGTTAACAGTGAGCAGTTACCCTGGGACTACACACCAGGTTCAGACGCATTGATTGGACTAATGTATCCACAAGCGACCTAAGACTCACCGTTTCAACGGTGTCAGTAGTGCTCAACGGAAAAGAATGCATACAGAAAAATATTATATGCTGGCCATGGGCTTTGGTTTTGCCGAGAGCCGTAACTAAGCATTTAGCTACCGGGGCAAGCAATATATATATATATATATATATATATATATATATATATATATATATATATATATATATATATATATATATATACAGTGCCTTGCGAAAGTATTCGGCCCCTTGAACTTTGCGACCTTTTGCCACATTTCAGGCTTCAAACATAAAGATATGAAACTGTAATTTTTTGTGAAGAATCAACAACAAGTGGGACACAATCATGAAGTGGAACGAAATTTATTGGATATTTCAAACTTTTTTAACAAATAAAAAACTGAAAAATTGGGCGTGCAAAATTATTCAGCCCCTTTACTTTCAGTGCAGCAAACTCTCTCCAGAAGTTCAGTGAGGATCTCTGAATGATCCAATGTTGACCTAAATGACTAATAATGATAAATAGAATCCACCTGTGTGTAATCAAGTCTCTGTATAAATGCACCTGCACTGTGATAGTCTCAGAGGTCAGTTTAAAGAGCAGAGAGTATCATGAAGAACAAGGAACACACCAGGCAGGTCCGAGATACTGTTGTGGAGAAGTTTAAAGCCGGATTTGGATACAAAAAGATTTCCCAAGCTTTAAACATCCCAAGGAGCACTGTGCAAGCGATAATATTGAAATGGAAGGAGTATCAGACCACTGCAAATCTACCAAGACCTGGCCGTCCCTCTAAACTTTCAGCTCATACAATGAGAAGACTGAATAGAGATGCAGCCAAGAGGCCCATGATCACTCTGGATGAACTGCAGAGATCTACAGCTGAGGTGGGAGACTCTGTCCATAGGACAACAATCAGTCGTATACTGCACAAATCTGGCCTTTATGGAAGAGTGGCAAGAAGAAAGCCATTTCTTAAAGATATCCATAAAAAGTGTCGTTTACAGTTTGCCACAAGCCACCTGGGAGACACACCAAACATGTGGAAGAAGGTGCTCTGGTCAGATGAAACCAAAATCAAACTTTTTGGCAACAATGCAAAACGTTATGTTTGGCGTAAAAGCAACACAGCTCATCACCCTGAACACACCATCCCCACTGTCAAACATGGTGGTGGCAGCATCATGGTTTGGGCCTGCTTTTCTTCAGCAGGGACAGGGAAGATGGTTAAAATTGATGGGAAGATGGATGGAGCCAAATACAGGACCATTCTGGAAGAAAACCTGATGGAGTCTGCAAAAGACCTGAGACTGGGACGGAGATTTGTCTTCCAACAAGACAATGATCCAAAACATAAAGCAAAATCTACAATGGAATGGTTCACAAATAAACATATCCAGGTGTTAGAATGGCCAAGTCAAAGTCCAGACCTGAATCCAATCGAGAATCTGTGGAAAGAACTGAAAACTGCTGTTCACAAATGCTCTCCATCCAACCTCACTGAGCTCGAGCTGTTTTGCAAGGAGGAATGGGCAAAAATTTCAGTCTCTCGATGTGCAAAACTGATAGAGACATACCCCAAGCGACTTACAGCTGTAATCCCAGCAAAAGGTGGCGCTACAAAGTATTAACTTAAGGGGGCTGAATAATTTTGCACGCCCAATTTTTCAGTTTTTTATTTGTTAAAAAAGTTTGAAATATCCAATAAATTTCGTTCCACTTCATGATTGTGTCCCACTTGTTGTTGATTCTTCACAAAAAATTACAGTTTCATATCTTTATGTTTGAAGCCTGAAATGTGGCAAAAGGTCGCAAAGTTCAAGGGGGCCGAATACTTTCGCAAGGCACTGTATATATATATATATATATATATATATATATATATATATATATATATATATATATATATATATATATATATAAATTGCATGCACCTTGAAGCAACCGGAGGTGGATGGAAAGAACCCCAACACGGCTGTTGTACTCTTGAGCAAGGTACTTTACCTAGATTGCTCCAGTAAAAACCCAACTGTGTAAAATGGGTAATTGTATGTAAAATAATGTGATATCTGTATATTGTGAAATAATGTATAATGTGATATCTTGTAACAATTGCAAGTCTGCGAAGAAATAAATAATATATCTATATATATTATTGTTATTTTTTTCGTTTTTTTTTTTTGGATGTTAGGAGTTAGGATGCTATTTACTCGCGCATAGTTTTGAATGTTATTTCCGAATCTCTCCTTTAAAATGTCTGAAGGGGACACTGTATTACTTAAAACGTGAATTAACGTCTTCATACGTGTTAACAGTGAGCAGTTACCCTGGGACTACACACCAGGTTCAGACGCATTGATTGGACTAATGTATCCACAGGCGACCTAAGACTCAGCGTTTCAACGGTGTCAGTAGTGCTCAACAAAAAAGAATGCATACAAAAAAAATATTGTATACTGGCCATGGGCTTTGGTTTTGCCCAGAGCCGTAACTAAGCATTTAGCTACCGGGGCAACAGAAAAGAATGCATACAAAAGAATATTGTATACTGGCCATGGGCTTTGGTTTTGCCCAGAGCCGTAACTAAGCATTTAGCTACCGGGGCATGCAAATATATATATATATATATATATATATATATATATATATATATATATATATATATATATATTGCATGCACCTTGAAGCAACCGGAGGTGGATGGAAAGACTCCAACACGGCTGTTGTACTCTTGAGCAAGGTACTTTACCTAGATTGCTCCAGTACAAACCCAACTGTGTAAAATGGGTAATTGTATGTAAAATAATGTGATATCTGTATATTGTGAAATAATGTATAATGTGATATCTTGTAACAATTGCAAGTCGCCCTGGATAAGGGCGTCTGCTAAGAAATAAATAATATATCTATATCTATTATTGTTATTTTTTTCGTTTTTTTTTTTTGGATGTTAGGAGTTAGGATGCTATTTACTCGCGCATAGTTTTGAATGTTATTTCCGAATCTCTCCTTTAAAATGTCTGAAGGGGACACTGTATTACTTAAAACGTGAATTAACGTCTTCATACGTGTTAACAGTGAGCAGTTACCCTGGGACTACACACCACGTTCAGACGCATTGATTGGACTAATGTATCCACAGGCGACCTAATACTCAGCGTTTCAACGGTGTCAGTAGTGCTCAACAGAAAAGAATGCATACAAAAAAATATTGTATACCGGCCATGGGCTATGGTTTTGCCCAGAGCCGTAACTAAGCATTTAGCTACCGGGGCATGCAAATATATATATATATATATATATATATATATATATATATATATATATATATATATATATATATATATATATATAAATTGCATGCACCTTGAAGCAACCGGAGGTGGATGGAAAGAACCCCAACACGGCTGTTGTACTCTTGAGCAAGGTACTTTACCTAGATTGCTCCAGTAAAAACCCAACTGTGTAAAATGGGTAATTGTATGTAAAATAATGTGATATCTGTATATTGTGAAATAATGTATAATGTGATATCTTGTAACAATTGCAAGTCGCCCTGGATAAGGGCGTCTGCTAAGAAATAAATAATATATCTATATATATTATTGTTATTTTTTTCGTTTTTTTTTTTTTGGATGTTAGGAGTTAGGATGCTATTTACTCGCGCATAGTTTTGAATGTTATTTCCGAATCTCTCCTTTAAAATGTCTGAAGGGGACACTGTATTACTTAAAACGTGAATTAACGTCTTCATACGTGTTAACAGTGAGCAGTTACCCTGGGACTACACAACAGGTTCAGACGCATTGATTGGACTAATGTATCCACAGGCGACCTAAGACACAGCGTTTCAACGGTGTCAGTAGTGCTCAACGGAAAAGAATGCATACAGAAAAATATTATATGCTGGCCATGGGCTTTGGTTTTGCCGAGAGCCGTAACTAAGCATTTAGCTACCGGGGCAAGCAAATATATATATATATATATATATATATATATATATATATATATATATATATATATATATATATATATATATACAGTGCCTTGCGAAAGTATTCGGCCCCTTGAACTTTGCGACCTTTTGCCACATTTCAGGCTTCAAACATAAAGATATGAAACTGTAATTTTTTGTGAAGAATCAACAACAAGTGGGACACAATCATGAAGTGGAACGAAATTTATTGGATATTTCAAACTTTTTTAACAAATAAAAAACTGAAAAATTGGGCGTGCAAAATTATTCAGCCCCTTTACTTTCAGTGCAGCAAACTCTCTCCAGAAGTTCAGTGAGGATCTCTGAATGATCCAATGTTGACCTAAATGACTAATAATGATAAATAGAATCCACCTGTGTGTAATCAAGTCTCTGTATAAATGCACCTGCACTGTGATAGTCTCAGAGGTCAGTTTAAAGAGCAGAGAGTATCATGAAGAACAAGGAACACACCAGGCAGGTCCGAGATACTGTTGTGGAGAAGTTTAAAGCCGGATTTGGATACAAAAAGATTTCCCAAGCTTTAAACATCCCAAGGAGCACTGTGCAAGCGATAATATTGAAATGGAAGGAGTATCAGACCACTGCAAATCTACCAAGACCTGGCCGTCCCTCTAAACTTTCAGCTCATACAATGAGAAGACTGAATAGAGATGCAGCCAAGAGGCCCATGATCACTCTGGATGAACTGCAGAGATCTACAGCTGAGGTGGGAGACTCTGTCCATAGGACAACAATCAGTCGTATACTGCACAAATCTGGCCTTTATGGAAGAGTGGCAAGAAGAAAGCCATTTCTTAAAGATATCCATAAAAAGTGTCGTTTACAGTTTGCCACAAGCCACCTGGGAGACACACCAAACATGTGGAAGAAGGTGCTCTGGTCAGATGAAACCAAAATCAAACTTTTTGGCAACAATGCAAAACGTTATGTTTGGCGTAAAAGCAACACAGCTCATCACCCTGAACACACCATCCCCACTGTCAAACATGGTGGTGGCAGCATCATGGTTTGGGCCTGCTTTTCTTCAGCAGGGACAGGGAAGATGGTTAAAATTGATGGGAAGATGGATGGAGCCAAATACAGGACCATTCTGGAAGAAAACCTGATGGAGTCTGCAAAAGACCTGAGACTGGGACGGAGATTTGTCTTCCAACAAGACAATGATCCAAAACATAAAGCAAAATCTACAATGGAATGGTTCACAAATAAACATATCCAGGTGTTAGAATGGCCAAGTCAAAGTCCAGACCTGAATCCAATCGAGAATCTGTGGAAAGAACTGAAAACTGCTGTTCACAAATGCTCTCCATCCAACCTCACTGAGCTCGAGCTGTTTTGCAAGGAGGAATGGGCAAAAATTTCAGTCTCTCGATGTGCAAAACTGATAGAGACATACCCCAAGCGACTTACAGCTGTAATCCCAGCAAAAGGTGGCGCTACAAAGTATTAACTTAAGGGGGCTGAATAATTTTGCACGCCCAATTTTTCAGTTTTTTATTTGTTAAAAAAGTTTGAAATATCCAATAAATTTCGTTCCACTTCATGATTGTGTCCCACTTGTTGTTGATTCTTCACAAAAAATTACAGTTTCATATCTTTATGTTTGAAGCCTGAAATGTGGCAAAAGGTCGCAAAGTTCAAGGGGGCCGAATACTTTCGCAAGGCACTGTATATATATATATATATATATATATATATATATATATATATATATATATATATATATATATATATATATATAAATTGCATGCACCTTGAAGCAACCGGAGGTGGATGGAAAGAACCCCAACACGGCTGTTGTACTCTTGAGCAAGGTACTTTACCTAGATTGCTCCAGTAAAAACCCAACTGTGTAAAATGGGTAATTGTATGTAAAATAATGTGATATCTGTATATTGTGAAATAATGTATAATGTGATATCTTGTAACAATTGCAAGTCTGCGAAGAAATAAATAATATATCTATATATATTATTGTTATTTTTTTCGTTTTTTTTTTTTGGATGTTAGGAGTTAGGATGCTATTTACTCGCGCATAGTTTTGAATGTTATTTCCGAATCTCTCCTTTAAAATGTCTGAAGGGGACACTGTATTACTTAAAACGTGAATTAACGTCTTCATACGTGTTAACAGTGAGCAGTTACCCTGGGACTACACACCAGGTTCAGACGCATTGATTGGACTAATGTATCCACAGGCGACCTAAGACTCAGCGTTTCAACGGTGTCAGTAGTGCTCAACAAAAAAGAATGCATACAAAAAAAATATTGTATACTGGCCATGGGCTTTGGTTTTGCCCAGAGCCGTAACTAAGCATTTAGCTACCGGGGCAACAGAAAAGAATGCATACAAAAGAATATTGTATACTGGCCATGGGCTTTGGTTTTGCCCAGAGCCGTAACTAAGCATTTAGCTACCGGGGCATGCAAATATATATATATATATATATATATATATATATATATATATATATATATATATATATATATTGCATGCACCTTGAAGCAACCGGAGGTGGATGGAAAGACTCCAACACGGCTGTTGTACTCTTGAGCAAGGTACTTTACCTAGATTGCTCCAGTACAAACCCAACTGTGTAAAATGGGTAATTGTATGTAAAATAATGTGATATCTGTATATTGTGAAATAATGTATAATGTGATATCTTGTAACAATTGCAAGTCGCCCTGGATAAGGGCGTCTGCTAAGAAATAAATAATATATCTATATCTATTATTGTTATTTTTTTCGTTTTTTTTTTTTGGATGTTAGGAGTTAGGATGCTATTTACTCGCGCATAGTTTTGAATGTTATTTCCGAATCTCTCCTTTAAAATGTCTGAAGGGGACACTGTATTACTTAAAACGTGAATTAACGTCTTCATACGTGTTAACAGTGAGCAGTTACCCTGGGACTACACACCACGTTCAGACGCATTGATTGGACTAATGTATCCACAGGCGACCTAATACTCAGCGTTTCAACGGTGTCAGTAGTGCTCAACAGAAAAGAATGCATACAAAAAAATATTGTATACCGGCCATGGGCTATGGTTTTGCCCAGAGCCGTAACTAAGCATTTAGCTACCGGGGCATGCAAATATATATATATATATATATATATATATATATATATATATATATATATATATATATATATATATATATATATAAATTGCATGCACCTTGAAGCAACCGGAGGTGGATGGAAAGAACCCCAACACGGCTGTTGTACTCTTGAGCAAGGTACTTTACCTAGATTGCTCCAGTAAAAACCCAACTGTGTAAAATGGGTAATTGTATGTAAAATAATGTGATATCTGTATATTGTGAAATAATGTATAATGTGATATCTTGTAACAATTGCAAGTCGCCCTGGATAAGGGCGTCTGCTAAGAAATAAATAATATATCTATATATATTATTGTTATTTTTTTCGTTTTTTTTTTTTGGATGTTAGGAGTTAGGATGCTATTTACTCGCGCATAGTTTTGAATGTTATTTCCGAATCTCTCCTTTAAAATGTCTGAAGGGGACACTGTATTACTTAAAACGTGAATTAACGTCTTCATACGTGTTAACAGTGAGCAGTTACCCTGGGACTACACAACAGGTTCAGACGCATTGATTGGACTAATGTATCCACAGGCGACCTAAGACACAGCGTTTCAACGGTGTCAGTAGTGCTCAACGGAAAAGAATGCATACAGAAAAATATTATATGCTGGCCATGGGCTTTGGTTTTGCCGAGAGCCGTAACTAAGCATTTAGCTACCGGGGCAAGCAAATATATATATATATATATATATATATATATATATATATATATATATATATATATATATATATATATATATACAGTGCCTTGCGAAAGTATTCGGCCCCTTGAACTTTGCGACCTTTTGCCACATTTCAGGCTTCAAACATAAAGATATGAAACTGTAATTTTTTGTGAAGAATCAACAACAAGTGGGACACAATCATGAAGTGGAACGAAATTTATTGGATATTTCAAACTTTTTTAACAAATAAAAAACTGAAAAATTGGGCGTGCAAAATTATTCAGCCCCTTTACTTTCAGTGCAGCAAACTCTCTCCAGAAGTTCAGTGAGGATCTCTGAATGATCCAATGTTGACCTAAATGACTAATAATGATAAATAGAATCCACCTGTGTGTAATCAAGTCTCTGTATAAATGCACCTGCACTGTGATAGTCTCAGAGGTCAGTTTAAAGAGCAGAGAGTATCATGAAGAACAAGGAACACACCAGGCAGGTCCGAGATACTGTTGTGGAGAAGTTTAAAGCCGGATTTGGATACAAAAAGATTTCCCAAGCTTTAAACATCCCAAGGAGCACTGTGCAAGCGATAATATTGAAATGGAAGGAGTATCAGACCACTGCAAATCTACCAAGACCTGGCCGTCCCTCTAAACTTTCAGCTCATACAATGAGAAGACTGAATAGAGATGCAGCCAAGAGGCCCATGATCACTCTGGATGAACTGCAGAGATCTACAGCTGAGGTGGGAGACTCTGTCCATAGGACAACAATCAGTCGTATACTGCACAAATCTGGCCTTTATGGAAGAGTGGCAAGAAGAAAGCCATTTCTTAAAGATATCCATAAAAAGTGTCGTTTACAGTTTGCCACAAGCCACCTGGGAGACACACCAAACATGTGGAAGAAGGTGCTCTGGTCAGATGAAACCAAAATCAAACTTTTTGGCAACAATGCAAAACGTTATGTTTGGCGTAAAAGCAACACAGCTCATCACCCTGAACACACCATCCCCACTGTCAAACATGGTGGTGGCAGCATCATGGTTTGGGCCTGCTTTTCTTCAGCAGGGACAGGGAAGATGGTTAAAATTGATGGGAAGATGGATGGAGCCAAATACAGGACCATTCTGGAAGAAAACCTGATGGAGTCTGCAAAAGACCTGAGACTGGGACGGAGATTTGTCTTCCAACAAGACAATGATCCAAAACATAAAGCAAAATCTACAATGGAATGGTTCACAAATAAACATATCCAGGTGTTAGAATGGCCAAGTCAAAGTCCAGACCTGAATCCAATCGAGAATCTGTGGAAAGAACTGAAAACTGCTGTTCACAAATGCTCTCCATCCAACCTCACTGAGCTCGAGCTGTTTTGCAAGGAGGAATGGGCAAAAATTTCAGTCTCTCGATGTGCAAAACTGATAGAGACATACCCCAAGCGACTTACAGCTGTAATCGCAGCAAAAGGTGGCGCTACAAAGTATTAACTTAAGGGGGCTGAATAATTTTGCACGCCCAATTTTTCAGTTTTTTATTTGTTAAAAAAGTTTGAAATATCCAATAAATTTCGTTCCACTTCATGATTGTGTCCCACTTGTTGTTGATTCTTCACAAAAAATTACAGTTTCATATCTTTATGTTTGAAGCCTGAAATGTGGCAAAAGGTCGCAAAGTTCAAGGGGGCCGAATACTTTCGCAAGGCACTGTATATATATATATATATATATATATATATATATATATATATATATATATATATATATATATATAAATTGCATGCACCTTGAAGCAACCGGAGGTGGATGGAAAGAACCCCAACACGGCTGTTGTACTCTTGAGCAAGGTACTTTACCTAGATTGCTCCAGTAAAAACCCAACTGTGTAAAATGGGTAATTGTATGTAAAATAATGTGATATCTGTATATTGTGAAATAATGTATAATGTGATATCTTGTAACAATTGCAAGTCTGCGAAGAAATAAATAATATATCTATATATATTATTGTTATTTTTTTCGTTTTTTTTTTTTGGATGTTAGGAGTTAGGATGCTATTTACTCGCGCATAGTTTTGAATGTTATTTCCGAATCTCTCCTTTAAAATGTCTGAAGGGGACACTGTATTACTTAAAACGTGAATTAACGTCTTCATACGTGTTAACAGTGAGCAGTTACCCTGGGACTACACACCAGGTTCAGACGCATTGATTGGACTAATGTATCCACAGGCGACCTAAGACTCAGCGTTTCAACGGTGTCAGTAGTGCTCAACAAAAAAGAATGCATACAAAAAAAATATTGTATACTGGCCATGGGCTTTGGTTTTGCCCAGAGCCGTAACTAAGCATTTAGCTACCGGGGCAACAGAAAAGAATGCATACAAAAGAATATTGTATACTGGCCATGGGCTTTGGTTTTGCCCAGAGCCGTAACTAAGCATTTAGCTACCGGGGCATGCAAATATATATATATATATATATATATATATATATATATATATATATATATATATATTGCATGCACCTTGAAGCAACCGGAGGTGGATGGAAAGACTCCAACACGGCTGTTGTACTCTTGAGCAAGGTACTTTACCTAGATTGCTCCAGTACAAACCCAACTGTGTAAAATGGGTAATTGTATGTAAAATAATGTGATATCTGTATATTGTGAAATAATGTATAATGTGATATCTTGTAACAATTGCAAGTCGCCCTGGATAAGGGCGTCTGCTAAGAAATAAATAATATATATATATCTATTATTGTTATTTTTTTCGGTTTTTTTTTTTGGATGTTAGGAGTTAGGATGCTATTTACTCGCGCATAGTTTTGAATGTTATTTCCGAATCTCTCCTTTAAAATGTCTGAAGGGGACACTGTATTACTTAAAACGTGAATTAACGTCTTCATACGTGTTAACAGTGAGCAGTTACCCTGGGACTACACACCACGTTCAGACGCATTGATTGGACTAATGTATCCACAGGCGACCTAATACTCAGCGTTTCAACGGTGTCAGTAGTGCTCAACAGAAAAGAATGCATACAAAAAAATATTGTATACCGGCCATGGGCTATGGTTTTGCCCAGAGCCGTAACTAAGCATTTAGCTACCGGGGCATGCAAATATATATATATATATATATATATATATATATATATATATATATATATATATATATATATATATATACAGTGGTGTAGTGGTAAAAAAAAAGTAGCGGAGCGGTCCCAATGAGAATCAATTAAATAGTTAACGAGGTATTAACAGTTACGCCCACTTTCCATTTAACGCGATTTAATCGGGGTTTTTTTAATAATAATATAACACATATTTTACTGAACAAATTTCTGTAAAATCTCCCCTCTCTATAGAAAATTAAAAGTTGCACTTACCAATCACAGGTTGTTTTTAGTCAACTATAGGAACTGCCACAGAGCGTCAGGGGAGTCGCTGGAAATTGGAGCTGCCACCCGTGTACGGCTGTCATCTGCGGATCGATGATTGTGTCGCAACCAAGTGGTCACATAAGGGCTTGGATTCCACTGTCTCAAAGGGGGTCCATGAAGCTTGATAAACATTAAGGCTGAAGCATGTTTGATTAAAATTTTGGAACGCTGATCAGTTATAATTAAGTTCATTTGGCTGAATCCCCTTTCACATTCAGCAGTACTGCACGGGATCACACGTGTGCAGTTAATAAGTGGAGCTAAATCATCTGGAATTCTTCCGTTGTTCTCCTTAAAATCTCGAAATGCATTTTTGATAATACGTTCATTTAGCTGAAAGCGCCGACACAATCTTTCAACTTCATTTTCGCCATAACCCTGGGGTAGTTCTGCAGGCCAGTGGTGTGGATCCAGGACCAAGAGCTCAGAAAGAAGACTTTCATATTTTTGGCAATTCACCTCGGAAGAAGCCTGAAAGAATAAGCTATTTGAAATTAATGGTAGCATTTCTAAAATGTATTTTCGAAACCTTAACTGTATATATATATATATATATATATATATATATATATATATATATATATATATATATATATATATATATATGCGTTTTGTAGTTTTGAGTAGGATTAAATAAAGTAAATAATAAAAGTGAGATTTTGCAGAATACATATACTGTGCGGGAGTGTTTTTCTATTCTTATATTTACATTAGCCTATGCACCTGCGATGAGACTGACAGGAGTGCAGATGTTTATAATTTATTTGTATATACTTCTCAGTTGCAGTTTTATACTACACATGAAACTGAAATTAACGCCCCCCTCTGCTCGTTAATTGCAAACAATTAGGCTAGCTATTAAAATTAAAAAAATCTGTACAAGGTTTATGAACATACCTTCTCATTTGATGCAGTGGTTGTAAAAAGTCGTTCTTTCATATGATTGGCGAGTTTGGTAAGGAATTGTTTATGATTTATTTTTACATGTTTGGGATTCGACGTCAGCACTGTAGATTTAAATGTTCCTTCCATGGCAGCTATCTGCGCTTCAAGAGTCTTTGTACCTACATTCTCATTCATGGATTCAAAAATCCTTACTGTTCTACGTGCCATTTTATCTGCATAAACCAATGTAGTAGTCCGTTTCTGGAGAATCTCTGACAGCAGTGAAAGTTCGTATAAGGCATCGTACATAACTCCGAGGTCAATGAGAAATTCTGGCGAGCACAGCCTTTTCAGTAGACCGCTGTATGTCGCTCTTTCAGCAGAAGTCCGCTTAGAGCTTACGGCAGCTTTAAAATGAGTCGACAGAACTTCAAAACTTTCCCACACAGCGGAGACAGTCCTGAACGAACTGGAAACCCATCTCACATCCAGTACACGACCAATTTTCCTCAAGACAGCATCCAGTTCCTTCGCACAATTTCGGAGTTCTTGCTGATTTAGTGCTGATCTACTGTAGACTGAGTATAGCTTGTCCATGAAATAATGAAAATGGTTCATGCCAGTAGTCTCAGAAACACTATCGGCAACTGCAAGTTCGAGTCTGTGATTTAGACAGTGCCAGACAACAATGTTGGGGTACATGTCTGAAATTCGTTTTGCCACACCAGATTTTTTCCCAAGCATTACACTTGCACCGTCACTTGCAAATGCAACAAGATTTTTCTGTAAGTATGCATGGTCAAACCCGTGTTTTTGAAGACACTTAGTAAGCGCTAACACTATGGACTCAGCTGACTGATCAAAAAGTTCAACTAACTCCAAAAACATGAAGTGAGGGTCACGTGTCTTGTCTGTCTCGCATTTGAGATGCACAATAAGTGCTGGGGAACCATTCAGAGCTGTTGATTCATCAATTAACACAGCAATTTTTCCATCGATGTGTATTATTCTCTCACAGGCCTTTTTGACCATTTCATCAGAAACGTGGTTGATAATTTGAGTGGCGCTGTATCTGGAATGAAGACCAGTTCCCACATTAACACCATTTATTTCTTGCAGTTCCAGTAAGGCCTGATGATCAGAATAGGGTCGATTTTGTTTTGCAAGGTAGTAAGCAGTAGAAAATATTTTACAGGTAGTTTCGTGATCTCGCCTTTTTGCACTGTCAACACATTTCCCAATAATGTCCTCTGTGTTCTGCTGTAACAATGCAGTGGCCTTGTTATGAGCGCTGGATTTCTTGTGTTCAGCTATCTTTTTTCTCAAAGATCGTAGCTGTTGCTCTCGAGTTTTTCCATTGTACCCAACACTGTAATTTTTCCACTCAGAAGACAGAGAAACACCCTGACTTTTCAAAACTGACAGCGCAGAAACACGTCTACAAACACGACAGCCCAGATTACCATCCGCACAGTCAAGGAAAGTGTAAAGTTGTTTCTTTTCTTCCCATACCTCAGAACTCCAGATGTTTGGCCATGGCTGTTTCTCCGCGCTTTTTTCTTCAACTGCTGTAGGTTCTGGTTCCACTGTAGGTTCTGCTTCTGCCGTACAACAAACGATCTTCTGTTTTTTACTACTATTGCCAAAATATTGTATCAAAGTCTCTTGACGAGTTCGTTTACTACCTCCGAGACCAGACATTTTTGATTTGCGAGTTGTTTTTTATTATTATTAATACCGTTACTAATATCATCACCTCAGTTACGGCCAAGGAACGAACCGCCTCCTTCTCTGATTGGTTGTCAGCAACATCACTTTCAAAATTGATTTGCTAAAAAAAAAAAACTGGAATGACAGCTTATTTTAATGGCATAATAATGGACCAATCAAAAGCAGCAACTGTGCTGCTTATTGTGGTGACATCGTTTTTCAGATTACTTGATGTTTTAGCCGACAGCTTGTCTTTATTAAACGTATAGCTAGCTGTCTGTCTGTCGCAAATTCGCACAGCTGGCACAGAGCCGCAGGCAATGCTTACTACAAGTGTTTAGACAAAATTCGAACACGAAAATATTTTAAATATATGTATTTATAAATGTGAACATTTGCAATTGAAAAACATGGATTGAAAAAGTGCCGGAGCGCCGCTCCGCCCCGCTCCGGCTCCACTACACCCCTGTATATATATATATATATATATATATATATATATATATATATATATATATATACATAAATTGCATGCACCTTGAAGCAACCGGAGGTGGATGGAAAGAACCCCAACACGGCTGTTGTACTCTTGAGCAAGGTACTTTACCTAGATTGCTCCAGTAAAAACCCAACTGTGTAAAATGGGTAATTGTATGTAAAATAATGTGATATCTGTATATTGTGAAATAATGTATAATGTGATATCTTGTAACAATTGCAAGTCGCCCTGGATAAGGGCGTCTGCTAAGAAATAAATAATATATCTATATATATTATTGTTATTTTTTTCGTTTTTTTTTTTTGGATGTTAGGAGATAGGATGCTATTTACTCGCGCATAGTTTTGAATGTTATTTCCGAATCTCTCCTTTAAAATGTCTGAAGGGGACACTGTATTACTTAAAACGTGAATTAACGTCTTCATACGTGTTAACAGTGAGAAGTTACCCTGGGACTACACAACAGGTTCAGACGCATTGATTGGACTAATGTATCCACAGGCGACCTAAGACACAGCGTTTCAACGGTGTCAGTAGTGCTCAACAGAAAAGAATGCATACAAAAAAAATATTGTATACTGGCCATGGGCTTTGGTTTTGCCCAGAGCCGTAACTAAGCATTTAGCTACCGGGGCAACAGAAAAGAATGCATACAAAAAAATATTGTATACTGGCCATGGGCTTTGGTTTTGCCCAGAGCCGTAACTAAGCATTTAGCTACCGGGGCATGCAAATATATATATATATATATATATATATATATATATATATATATATATATATATATATATATATATTGCATGCACCTTGAAGCAACCGGAGGTGGATGGAAAGACTCCAACACGGCTGTTGTACTCTTGAGCAAGGTACTTTACCTAGATTGCTCCAGTACAAACCCAACTGTGTAAAATGGGTAATTGTATGTAAAATAATGTGATATCTGTATATTGTGAAATAATGTATAATGTGATATCTTGTAACAATTGCAAGTCGCCCTGGATAAGGGCGTCTGCTAAGAAATAAATAATATATCTATATCTATTATTGTTATTTTTTTCGTTTTTTTTTTTTGGATGTTAGGAGTTAGGATGCTATTTACTCGCGCATAGTTTTGAATGTTATTTCCGAATCTCTCCTTTAAAATGTCTGAAGGGGACACTGTATTACTTAAAACGTGAATTAACGTCTTCATACGTGTTAACAGTGAGCAGTTACCCTGGGACTACACACCAGGTTCAGACGCATTGATTGGACTAATGTATCCACAGGCGACCTAAGACTCAGCGTTTCAACGGTGTCAGTAGTGCTCAACAGAAAAGAATGCATACAAAAAAAATATTGTATACTGGCCATGGGCTATAGTTTTGCCCAGAGCCGTAACTAAGCATTTAGCTACCGGGGCATGCAATATATATATATATATATATATATATATATATATATATATATATATATATATATATATTGCATGCACCTTGAAGCAACCGGAGGTGGATGGAAAGACTCCAACACGGCTGTTGTAATCTTGAGCAAGGCACTTTACCTAGATTGCTCCAGTAAAAACCCAACTGTGTAAAATGGGTAATTGTATGTAAAATAATGTGATATCTGTATATTGTGAAATAATGTATAATGTGATATCTTGTAACAATTGCCAGTCGCCCTGGATAAGGGTGTCTGCTAAGAAATAAATAATATATCTATATATATTATTGTTATTTTTTTCGTTTTTTTTTTTTGGATGTTAGGAGTTAGGATGCTATTTACTCGCGCATAGTTTTGAATGTTATTTCCGAATCTCTCCTTTAAAATGTCTGAAGGGGACACTGTATTACTTAAAAAGTGAATTAACGTCTTCATACGTGTTAACAGTGAGCAGTTACCCTGGGACTACACACCAGGTTCAGACGCATTGATTGGACTAATGTATCCAAAGGCGACCTAAGACTCAGCGTTTCAACGGTGTCAGTAGTGCTCAACAGAAAAGAATGCATACAAAAAAATATTGTATACTGGCCATTGGCTTTGGTTTTGCCCAGAGCCGTAACAAAGCATTTAGCTACCGGGGCATGCAAATATATATATATATATATATATATATATATATATATATATATATATATATATATATATATATATATATATATATATATATATATTGCATGCACCTTGAAGCAACCGGAGGTGGATGGAAAGACTCCAACACGGCTGTTGTACTCTTGAGCAAGGTACTTTACCTAGATTGCTCCAGTACAAACCCAACTGTGTAAAATGGGTAATTGTATGTAAAATAATGTGATATCTGTATATTGTGAAATAATGTATAATGTGATATCTTGTAACAATTGCAAGTCGCCCTGGATAAGGGCGTCTGCTAAGAAATAAATAATATATCTATATATATTATTGTTATTTTTTTCGTTTTTTTTTTTTTGGATGTTAGGAGTTAGGATGCTATTTACTCGCGCATAGTTTTGAATGTTATTTCCGAATCTCTCCTTTAAAATGTCTGAAGGGGACACTGTATTACTTAAAACGTGAATTAACGTCTTCATACGTGTTAACAGTGAGCAGTTACCCTGGGACTACACAACAGGTTCAGACGCATTGATTGGACTAATGTATCCACAGGCGACCTAAGACTCAGCGTTTCAACGGTGTCAGTAGTGCTCAACAGAAAAGAATGCATACAAAAAAATATTGTATACCGGCCATGGGCTATGGTTTTGCCCAGAGCCGTAACTAAGCATTTGGCTACCGGGGCATGCAAATATATATATATATATATATATATATATATATATATATATATATATATATATATATATATATATATATATATATATATATTGCATGCACCTTGAAGCAACCGGAGGTGGATGGAAAGACTCCAACACGGCTGTTGTACTCTTGAGCAAGGTACTTTACCTAGATTGCTCCAGTAAAAACCCAACTGTGTAAAATGGGTAATTGTATGTAAAATAATGTGATATCTGTATATTGTGAAATAATGTATAATGTGATATCTTGTAACAATTGCAAGTCTGCGAAGAAATAAATAATATATCTATATATATTATTGTTATTTTTATCGTTTTTTTTTTTTTTGGATGTTAGGAGTTAGGATGCTATTTACTCGCGCATAGTTTTGAATGTTATTTCCGAATCTCTCCTTTAAAATGTCTGAAGGGGACACTGTATTACTTAAAACGTGAATTAACGTCTTCATACGTGTTAACAGTGAGCAGTTACCCTGGGACTACACAACAGGTTCAGACGCATTGATTGGACTAATGTATCCACAGGCGACCTAAGACTCAGCGTTTCAACGGTGTGAGTAGTGCTCAACAGAAAAGAATGCATACAAAAAAATATTGTATACCGGCCATGGGCTATGGTTTTGCCAAGAGCCGTAACTAAGCATTTAGCTACCGGGGCATGCAAATATATATATATATATATATATATATATATATATATATATATATATATATATATATATATATATATATATATATAAATTGCATGCACCTTGAAGCAACCGGAGGTGGATGGAAAGACTCCAACACGGCTGTTTTACTCTTGAGCAAGGTACTTTACCTAGATTGCTCCAGTAAAAACCCAACTGTGTAAAATGGGTAATTGTTTGTAAAATAATGTGATATCTGTATATTGTGAAATAATGTATAATGTGATATCTTGTAACAATTGCAAGAAATAAATAATATATCTATATATATTATTGTTATTTTTTTCGTTTTTTTTTTTTTGGATGTTAGGAGTTAGGATGCTATTTACTCGCGCATAGTTTTGAATGTTATTTCCGAATCTCTCCTTTAAAATGTCTGAAGGGGACACTGTATTACTTAAAAAGTGAATTAACGTCTTCATACGTGTTAACAGTGAGCAGTTACCCTGGGACTACACACCAGGTTCAGTCGCATTGATTGGACTAATGTATCCAAAGGCGACCTAAGACTCAGCGTTTCAACGGTGTCAGTAGTGCTCAACAGAAAAGAATGCATACAAAAAAATATTGTATACTGGCCATGGGCTTTGGTTTTGCCCAGAGCCGTAACTAAGCATTTAGCTACCGGGGCATGCAAATATATATATATATATATATATATATATATATATATATATATATATATATATATATATATATATATATATATATATATATATAAATTGCATGCACCTTGAAGCAACCGGAGGTGGATGGAAAGACTCCAACACGGCTGTTGTACTCTTGAGCAAGGTACTTTACCTAGATTGCTCCAGTACAAACCCAACTGTGTAAAATGGGTAATTGTATGTAAAATAATGTGATATCTGTATATTGTGAAATAATGTATAATGTGATATCTTGTAACAATTGCAAGTCTGCGAAGAAATAAATAATATATCTATATATATTATTGTTATTTTTTTCGTTATTTTTTTTTTTGATGTTAGGAGTTAGGATGCTATTTACTCGCGCATAGTTTTGAATGTTATTTCCGAATCTCTCCTTTAAAATGTCTGAAGGGGACACTGTATTACTTAAAACGTGAATTAACGTCTTCATACGTGTTAACAGTGAGCAGTTACCCTGGGACTACACACCAGGTTCAGACGCATTGATTGGACTAATGTATCCACAGGCGACCTAAGACTCAGCGTTTCAACGGTGTCAGTAGTGCTCAACAGAAAAGAATGCATACAAAAAAATATTGTATACTGGCCATGGGCTTTGGTTTTGCCCAGAGCCGTAACTAAGCATTTAGCTACCGGGGCATGCAAATATATATATATATATATATATATATATATATATATATATATATATATATATATATATATATATATATATATTGCATGCACCTTGAAGCAACCGGAGGTGGATGGAAAGACTCCAACACGGCTGTTGTACTCTTGAGCAAGGTACTTTACCTAGATTGCTCCAGTACAAACCCAACTGTGTAAAATGGGTAATTGTATGTAAAATAATGTGATATCTGTATATTGTGAAATAATGTATAATGTGATATCTTGTAACAATTGCAAGTCTGCTAAGAAATAAATAATATATCTATATATATTATTGTTATTTTTTTCGTTTTTTTTTTTTTGGATGTTAGGAGTTAGGATGCTATTTACTCGCGCATAGTTTTGAATGTTATTTCCGAATCTCTCCTTTAAAATGTCTGAAGGGGACACTGTATTACTTAAAACGTGAATTAACGTCTTCATACGTGTTAACAGTGAGCAGTTACCCTGGGACTACACAACAGGTTCAGACGCATTGATTGGACTAATGTATCCACAGGCGACCTAAGACTCAGCGTTTCAACGGTGTCAGTAGTGCTCAACAGAAAAGAATGCATACAAAAAAATATTGTATACTGGCCATGGGCTTTGGTTTTGCCCAGAGCCGTAACTAAGCATTTAGCTACCGGGGCATGCAAATATATATATATATATATATATATATATATATATATATATATATATATATATTTATATATATTTATATATATATATATATATATATATATATATATATATATATATATATATATATATATATATATATATTGCATGCACCTTGAAGCAACCGGAGGTGGATGGAAAGACTCCAACACGGCTGTTGTACTCTTGAGCAAGGTACTTTACCTAGATTGCTCCAGTACAAACCCAACTGTGTAAAATGGGTAATTGTATGTAAAATAATGTGATATCTGTATATTGTGAAATAATGTATAATGTGATATCTTGTAACAATTGCAAGTCTGCTAAGAAATAAATAATATATCTATATATATTATTGTTATTTTTTTCGTTTTTTTTTTTTTGGATGTTAGGAGTTAGGATGCTATTTACTCGCGCATAGTTTTGAATGTAATTTCCGAATCTCTCCTTTAAAATGTCTGAAGGGGACACTGTATTACTTAAAACGTGAATTAACGTCTTCATACGTGTTAACAGTGAGCAGTTACCCTGGGACTACACAACAGGTTCAGACGCATTGATTGGACTAATGTATCCACAGGCGACCTAAGACTCAGCGTTTCAACGGTGTCAGTAGTGCTAAACAGAAAAGAATGCATACAAAAAAATATTGTATACCGGCCATGGGCTATGGTTTTGCCCAGAGCCGTAACTAAGCATTTAGCTACCGGGGCATACAAATATATATATATATATATATATATATATATATATATATATATATATATATATATATATATATATATATATATATATATACATTGAATGCACCTTGAAGCAACCGGAGGTGGATGGAAAGACTCCAACACGGCTGTTGTACTCTTGAGCAAGGTACTTTACCTAGATTGCTCCAGTACAAACCCAACTGTGTAAAATGGGTAATTGTATGTAAAATAATGTGATATCTGTATATTGTGAAATAATGTATAATGTGATATCTTGTAACAATTGCAAGTCTGCTAAGAAATAAATAATATATCTATATATATTATTGTTATTTTTTTCGTTTTTTTTTTTTTGGATGTTAGGAGTTAGGATGCTATTTACTCGCGCATAGTTTTGAATGTTATTTCCGAATCTCTCCTTTAAAATGTCTGAAGGGGACACTGTATTACTTAAAACGTGAATTAACGTCTTCATACGTGTTAACAGTGAGCAGTTACCCTGGGACTACACAACAGGTTCAGACGCATTGATTGGACTAATGTATCCACAGGCGACCTAAGACTCAGCGTTTCAACGGTGTCAGTAGTGCTCAACAGAAAAGAATGCATACAAAAAAATATTGTATACTGGCCATGGGCTTTGGTTTTGCCCAGAGCCGTAACTAAGCATTTAGCTACCGGGGCATGCAAATATATATATATATATATATATATATATATATATATATATATATATATATATATATATATATATATATATATTGCATGCACCTTGAAGCAACCGGAGGTGGATGGAAAGACTCCAACACGGCTGTTGTACTCTTGAGCAAGGTACTTTACCTAGATTGCTCCAGTACAAACCCAACTATGTAAAATGGGTAATTGTATGTAAAATAATGTGATATCTGTATATTGTGAAATAATGTATAATGTGATATCTTGTAACAATTGCAAGTCTGCGAAGAAATAAATAATATATCTATATATATTATTGTTATTTTTTTCGTTTTTTTTTTTTTGATGTTAGGAGTTAGGATGCTATTTACTCGCGCATAGTTTTGAATGTTATTTCCGAATCTCTCCTTTAAAATGTCTGAAGGGGACACTGTATTACTTAAAACGTGAATTAACGTCTTCATACGTGTTAACAGTGAGCAGTTACCCTCGGACTACACAACAGGTTCAGACGCATTGATTGGACTAATGTATCCACAGGCGACCTAAGACTCAGCGTTTCAACGGTGTGAGTAGTGCTCAACAGAAAAGAATGCATACAAAAAAATATTGTATACTGGCCATGGGCTTTGGTTTTGCCCAGAGCCGTAACTAAGCATTTAGCTACCGGGGCATGCAAATATATATATATATATATATATATATATATATATATAAATTGCATGCACCTTGAAGCAACCGGAGGTGGATGGAAAGACTCCAACACGGCTGTTGTACTCTTGAGCAAGGTACTTTACCTAGATTGCTCCAGTACAAACCCAACTGTGTAAAATGGGTATTGTATGTAAAATAATGTGATATCTGTATATTGTGAAATAATGTATAATGTGATATCTTGTAAGAATTGCAAGTCGCCCTGGATAAGGGCGTCTGCTAAGAAATAAATAATATATCTATATATATTATTGTTATTTTTTTTTTTTTTTTTTTTTTTTTGGATGTTAGGAGTTAGGATGCTATTTACTCGCGCATAGTTTTGAATGTTATTTCCGAATCTCTCCTTTAAAATGTCTGAAGGGGACACTGTTTTACTTAAAACGTGAATTAACGTCTTCATACGTGTTAACAGTTAGCAGTTACCCTGGGACTACACACCAGGTTCAGACGCATTGATTGGACTAATGTATCCACAGGCGACCTAAGACTCAGCGTTTCAACGTTGTCAGTAGTGCTCAACAGGAAAGAATGCATACAGAAAAATATTGTATACAGGCCATGGGCTTTGGTTTTGCCCAGAGCCGTAACTAAGCATTTAGCTACCGGGGCATGCAAATATATATATATATATATATATATATATATATATATATATATATATATATATATAAATTGCATGCACCTTGAAGCCACCGGAGGTGGATGGAAAGACTCCAACACGGCTGTTGTACTCTTGAGCAAGGTACTTTACCTAGATTGCTCCAGTAAAAACCCAACTGTGTAAAATGGGTAATTGTATGTAAAATAATGTGATATCTGTATATTGTGAAATAATGTATAATGTGATATCTTGTAACAATTGCAAGTCGCCCTGGATAAGGGCGTCTGCTAAGAAATAAATAATATATCTATATATATTATTGTATTTCTTTCGTTTTTTTTTTTTTGGATGTTAGGAGTTAGGATTGTATTTACTCGCGCATAGTTTTGAATGTTATTTCCGAATCTCTCCTTTAAAATGTCTGAAGGGGACACTGTATTACTTAAAACGTGAATTAACGTCTTCATACGTGTTAACAGTGAGCAGTTACCCTGGGACTACACAACAGGTTCAGACGCATTGATTGGACTAATGTATCCACAGGCGACCTAAGACTCAGCGTTTCAACGGTGTCAGTAGTGCTCAACAGAAAAGAATGCATACAAAAAAAATATTGTATACTGGCCATGGGCTTTGGTTTTGCCCAGAGCCGTCGGGGCATGCAAATATATATATATATATATATATATATATATATATATATATATATATATATATATATATATATATATATATATATATTGCATGCACCTTGAAGCAACCGGAGGTGGATGGAAAGACTCCAACACGGCTGTTGTACTCTTGAGCAAGGTACTTTACCTAGATTGCTCCAGTACAAACCCAACTGTGTAAAATGGGTAATTGTATGTAAAATAATGTGATATCTGTATATTGTGAAATAATGTATAATGTGATATCTTGTAACAATTGCAAGTCGCCCTGGATAAGGGCGTCTGCTAAGAAATAAATAATATATCTATATATATTATTGTTATTTTTTTGTGTTTTTTTTTTTGGGATGTTAGGAGTTAGGATGCTATTTACTCGCGCATAGTTTTGAATGTTATTTCCGAATCTCTCCTTTAAAATGTCTGAAGGGGACACTGTATTACTTAAAACGTGAATTAACGTCTTCATACGTGTTAACAGTGAGCAGTTACCCTGGGACTACACACCAGGTTCAGACGCATTGATTGGACTAATGTATCCACAGGCGACCTAATACTCAGCGTTTCAACGGTGTCAGTAATGCTCAACAGAAAAGAATGCATACAAAAAAATATTGTATACCGGCCATGGGCTATGGTTTTGCCCAGAGCCGTAACTAAGCATTTAGCTACCGGGGCATGCAAATATATATATATATATATATATATATATATATATATATATATATATATATATATATATATATATATATATAAATTGCATGCACCTTGAAGCAACCGGAGGTGGATGGAAAGACTCCAACACGGCTGTTGTACTCTTGAGCAAGGTACTTTACCTAGATTGCTCCAGTAAAAACCCAACTGTGTAAAATGGGTAATTGTATGTAAAATAATGTGATATCTGTATATTGTGAAATAATGTATAATGTGATATCTTGTAACAATTGCAAGTCGCCCTGGATAAGGGTGTCTGCTAAGAAATAAATAATATATCTATATATATTATTGTTATTTTTTTCGTTTTTTTTGGGGGGGATGTTAGGAGTTAGGATGCTATTTACTCGCGCATAGTTTTGAATGTTATTTCCGAATCTCTCCTTTAAAATGTCTGAAGGGTACACTGTATTACTTAAAACGTGAATTAACGTCTTCATACGTGTTGACAGTGAGCAGTTACCCTGGGACTACACACCAGGTTCAGACGCATTGATTGGACTAATGTATCCAACGGCGACCTAAGACTCAGCGTTTCAACGGTGTCAGTAGTGCTCAACAGAAAAAAATGCATACAAAAAAATATTGTATACTGGCCATGGGCTTTGGTTTTGCCCAGAGCCGTAACTAAGCATTTAGCTACCGGGGCATGCAAATATATATATATATATATATATATATATATATATATTTATATATATTTATATATATATATATATATATATATATATAAAAATGGCATGCACCTCCGGTTGAAGCAACCGGAGGTGAATGGAAAGACTCCATATCATAGCTACCGGGGCATGCAAAACTCCATATCGTAGATACCGGGGCATGCAATTATATATATATATATATATATATATATATATATATATATATATATATATATATATATATATATATATATATATATATATAATTATTATTATTATTGTTATTTTTTTTCTTTTTTTTTTTTTTTGGATGTTAGGAGTTAGGATTGTATTTACTCGCGCATAGTTTTGAATGTTATTTCCGAATCTCTCCTTTAACATGTCTGAAGGGGACACTGTATTACTTAAAACGTGAATTAACGTCTTCAAACGTGTTAACGTGAGCAGTTACCCTGGGATTACACACCAGGTTCAGACGAATTGATTGGACTAATGTATCCACAGGCGACCTAAGACGAACCGTTTCAACGGTGTGAGTAGTGCTCAACAGAAAAGAATGCATACAAAAAAATATTGTATACTGGCCATGGGCTTTGGTTTTGCCCAGAGCCGTAACTAAGCATTTAGCTACCGGGGCAAGCAAATATATATATATATATATATATATATATATATATATATATATATATATATATATATATATATATATATATATAAATTGCATGCACCTCTGGTTGACGCAACAGGAGGTGGATGGAAAGACTCCATATCATAGCTACCGGGGCATGCAAGACTCCATATCGTAGATGCCGGGGCATGCAATTATACATATATATATAGTCTTCCAACGTGTTAACAGTGAGCAGTTACCCTGGGACTACACACCAGGGTCAGACGCATTGATTGGACTAATGTATCCACAGGCGACCTAAGACTCACCGTTTCAACGGTGTCAGTAGTGCTCAACGGAAAATAATGCATACAAAAAAATATTGTATACCGGCCATGGGCTATGGTTTTGCCGAGAGCCGTAACTAAGCATTTAGCTACCGGGGTATGCAAATATATATATATATATATATATATATATATATATATATATATATATATATATATTGTGACAAAGTGGGGGGGAGTTTTGTCACAGACTTCCTGTCGAACCACGGTCTTCTATTGTAAATCATTGATTCCTTTGACAACGCAAGTTTGGTTGAACGAGACGGCGCTCGTATGTTTATTATCAGTCTTTGTTTCGGCAGGATGTTCAAACACTGACATACATATGATTTTTCCAAACAAAATAAATTCAAACAAAACAAACGCCTACCTCCTTCATGGAGGTCTACCTAAACTTGTTAGAGACTAAACTGAGTTCTCGGACGGCTAAGCCGTTTACCGAGTCATAAACCTAATGTAATTGTTTCTACAAGAGAATTACAATCGAAAACAATACTTTCCTCAGCAACACGCCATGTCTGTGTGCAGGACTGAGCCTTGTCACAAAAAACCCCACCTTGTTGCTTCAGCCCAGTTTAAATACCTGTGCTAATTGCCAACAGGTGCCTACTCAAATCTGGCACTTGTTCAATTAGAACCTGTCTTTCAACCTGGGAAGTGTAGTTCAGTAGGCCACGGACACTGAACTACATTTCTCTTAGAATCCAGTGTTAAATTGTACAAATCGGGGCCGAATGTATATCCCATCCATTACCTTGCCCCGTATTTTGTTACACATCCTCCCCCCCAGCTCAGACCCAATGGGGCGAGCGACCTGTGAGAAGAAGGAGTGAACTCGTGATAACCCATCTGCATTTCCCTGCTTCTTTCCTGCTCTGTGTTCCAAAGAGAAGTTAAATGGTTGTAAGCTTAAAAACCATCTGGTGACTCGTGCATTTTTCCCTTTGTTCTGATGCATCCATGTTAGCGGGGCATGATCTGTAATCAATTTAAAGCGTCTTCCTAATAAATAGTATCTAAGTGATTCCAAGGCCCACTTGATTGCTAAACATTCCTTTTCTACAATTGCATAATTTTTCTCTGGTGGACTCAACTTTCTGCTGAGAAAAATTATAGGGTGCTCTTCTCCATTAACAACCTGAGAAAGCACTGCTCCCAGGCCAACCTGAGATGCATCAGTTTGCACCAAGAACTCCTTATTAAAATCGGGAGTTATTAATACGGGTTGGGCACATAAGGCGCTTTACAATAACTGGAAAGCTTTTTCAGCTTCCTCCGTCCATTTCACGATTAGGGGTGCTCTAGCTCTGGTTAAGTCGGTTAGGGGAGCTGCTATCAATGCAAAATCTGCAATGAACCTCCGGTAGTAACCGGTGAGGCCCAAGAAAGCCCTTACTTGTTTCTTATTAATCGGCTGTGGCCAATTTTTAATAGCATCGAGTTTGCTATTTTGGGGTTTTACCAGTCCCCGCCCAATTGTGTAGCCCAGATATTTGGCTTCCTCTAAGCCTATAGCACACTTACTTGGATTAGCCGTTAACCCTGCGGCTCTGATAGCGTCAATCACCGATTGCACTTTCTTTAAGTGTGAGTCCCAGTCTGAGCTATGTATAACGACATCATCTAAATATGCAGCTGCATACTCTCTGTGGGGTCTCAGTATATGGTCCATCATTCGTTGGAAGGTGGCAGGAGCCCCGTGTAGCCCAAATGGCAGTACTGTATAGTGAAATAGCCCATCCGGAGTTGAAAATGCTGTTTTACATTTAGCTTCGGGATTTAAGGGGACTTGCCAATATCCCTTAGTTAAGTCCAGGGTGGTCAGATACCTTGCTGTGCCAAGCCTATCAATTAGTTCATCAACCCTGGGCATGGGATATGCATCAAACTTGGATATATTATTCAATTTCCGGAAATCATTACAAAACCTTATTGTACCGTCCGGTTTTGGTACCAACACAATTGGACTTGACCATTCACTCGAAGACTCTTCAATAACCCCGAACTCAAGCATTCTTTTTATTTCTAAGCGAATAGCTTCTCTTCTAGCTTCTGGGATTCGGTAGGGTTTTAAATTGACCCTTTTTCCTGGGATGGTTAAAATCTCATGCTCAATAATGTTAGTTTTTACTGGAACAGGGGAGAATACATCCCTATTGTACCACAAAAACTGTCTTACCTCCAGTTTTTGAGGTAGTGTAAGACATTCCGCTATTTGTACTTTCGGTTCTGGTTGAGTATCGATTGACCCGGTTTTTACTTCAGTGGCTATTAGTACTTCTCGGTCTTTCCACGCTTTTAACAAGTTATGTGATAAATTTGTTCTGGTTTTCTTCGTCCCGGTTGGTGTACTTTGTAATTTACTTGGCATGAGCTGGTTCCAGGTCAAAATAAGCCTTTTGGGAATCCCCACTCAGAAAGGGGGCTAAGAGTCCAGCCCACTGTGCCACCGGCCAGCCTTCTCTCTGTGCGGTGCGCTCAAAAGCCAGTAGGTATGCTTCGATATCATCATTGGCCGTCAACTTTTGTATAAAATGACTGGCCCGGATGGAACGGGTGTCTCCCGTTGATCTAGCTGAAAGAAGTTGTTGTACCGTCAGGGACAATTCGTGAACTTCTGTTTTACTTTGTTCGAGTTGGGTTATCAACAGTTGATTAGTCTCCTGCTGCGCGGTGACCGCCTGCTGTTGCACCGCGGTGGCTTTTTCCTGGACAGTAGTAGCCTGTACTAGCGCGTTAATCAGTGCTTCCATATTTTGGTTGTCTTTTATTGCTTACACCCAGACCTTTAAAGTGTGGTTACCTGCATTCTCCACCATATGTGACAAAGTGGGGGGAAGTTTTGTCACAGACTTCCTGTCGAACCACGGTCTTCTATTGTAAATAATTGATTCCTTTGACAACGCAAGTTTGGTTGAACGAGACGGCGCTCGTATGTTTATTATCAGTCTTTGTTTCGGCAGGATGTTCAAACACTGACATACATATGATTTTTCCAAACAAAATAAATTCAAACAAAACAAACGCCTACCTCCTTCATGGAGGTCTACCTAAACTTGTTAGAGACTAAACTGAGTTCTCGGATGGCTAAGCCGTTTACCGAGTCATAAACCTAATGTAATTGTTTCTACAAGAGAATTACAATCGAAAACAATACTTTCCTCAGCAACACGCCAGGTCTGTGTGCAGGACTGAGCCTTGTCACAAAAAACCCCGCCTTGTTGCTTCAGCCCAGTTTAAATACCTGTGCTAATTGCCAACAGGTGCCTACTCAAATCTGGCACTTGTTCAATTAGAACCTGTCTTCAACCTGGGAAGTGTAGTTCAGTAGGCCACGGACACTGAACTACATTTCTCTTAGAATCCAGGGTTAAATTGTACAAATCGGGGCCGAATGTATATCGCATCCATTACCTTGCCCCGTACTTTGTTACAATATATATATATATATATATATATATATATATATATATATATATATATATATATATATATATATATATTTATATATATAAATATATATAAATTGCATGCACCTCCGGTTGAAGCAACAGGAGGTGGATGGACAGACTCCATATCATAGCTACCGGGGCATGCAAAACTCCATATCGTAGATACCGGGGCATGAAATCATATATATATATATATATATATATAATTATTATTATTATTGTTATTTTTTATTATTTTATTTTTTTGGATGTTAGGAGTTAGGATTGTATTTACTCGCGCATAGTTTTGAATGTTATTTCCGAATCTCTCCTTTAACATGTCTGAAGGGGACACTTTATTACTTAAAACGTGAATTAACGTCTTCAAACGTGTTAACGTGAGCAGTTACCCTGGGATTACACACCAGGTTCAGACGCATTGATTGGACTAATGTATCCACAGGCGACCTAAGACTCACCGTTTCAACGGTGTCAGTGGTGCTCAACAGAAAAGAATGCATACAGAAAAATATTGTATACTGGCCATGGGCTTTGGTTTTGCCCAGAGCCGTAACTAAGCATTTAGCTACCGGGGCATGCAAATATATATATATATATATATATATATATATATATATATATATATATATATATATATATATATATATATATATATATAAATTGCATGCACCTTGAAGCAACCGGAGGTGGATGGAAAGACTCCAACACGGCTGTTGTACTCTTGAGCAAGGTACTTTACCTAGATTGCTCCAGTAAAAACCCAACTGTGTAAAATGGGTAATTGTATGTAAAATAATGTGATATCTGTATATTGTGAAATAATGTATAATGTGATATCTTGTAACAATTGCAAGTCGCCCTGGATAAGGGCGTCTGCTAAGAAATAAATAATATATCTATATATATTATTGTTATTTTTTTCGTTTTTTTTTTTTTGGATGTTAGGAGTTAGGATGCTATTTACTCGCGCATAGTTTTGAATGTTAATTCCGAATCTCTCCTTTAAAATGTCTGAAGGGGACACTGTATTACTTAAAACGTGAATTAACGTCTTCATACGTGTTAACAGTGAGCAGTTACCCTGGGACTACACACCAGGTTCAGACGCATTGATTGGACTAATGTATCCACAGGCGACCTAAGACTCAGCGTTTCAACGGTGTCAGTAGTGCTCATCAGAAAAGAATGCATACAAAAAAATATTGTATACTGGCCATGGGCTTTGGTTTTGCCCAGAGCCGTAACTAAGCATTTAGCTACCGGGGCATGCAATATATATATATATATATATATATATATATATATATATATATATATATATATATATATATATATATATATAAATTGCATGCACCTCTGGTTGACGCAACAGGAGGTGGATGGAAAGACTCCATATCATAGCTACCGGGGCATGCAAGACTCCATATCGTAGATACCGGGGCATGCAATTATACATATATATAGTCTTCCAACGTGTTAACAGTGAGCAGTTACCCTGGGACTACACACCAGTTTCAGATGCATTGATTGGACTAATGTATCCACAGGCGACCTACGACTCACCGTTTCAACGGTGTCAGTAGTGCTCAACAGAAAAGATTGCATATAGAAAAATATTGTATACTGGCCATGGGCTTTGGTTTTGCCCAGAGCCGTAACTAAGCATTTAGCTACCGGGGCATGCAAATATATATATATATATATATCCTGGGATTACACACCAGTTTCAGAGGCATTGATTGGACTAATGTATGCACAGGCGCCCTAAGACTCACCGTTTCAACGGTGTCAGTAGTGCTCAACAGAAAAGAATGCATACAGAAAAATATTGTATACTGGCCATGGGCTTTGGTTTTGCCCAGAGCCGTAACTAAGCATTTAGCCTCCGGGGCATACAAATATATAAATTGCATGCACCTCTGGTTGAAGCAACAGGAGGTGGATGGAAAGACTCCATATCATAGCTACCAGGACATGCAAGACTCCATATCGTAGATACCGGGGCATGCAATTATACATATATATAGTCTTCCAACGTGTTAATAGTGAGCATTTACCCTGGGACTACACACCAGGGTCAGACGCATTGATTGGACTAATGTATCCACAGGCGACCTAAGACTCACCGTTTCAACGGTGTCAGTAGTGCTCAACAGAAAAGAATGCATACAGAAAAATATTGTATACTGGCCATGGGCTTTGGTTTTGCCCAGAGCCGTAACTAAGCACTTAGCTACCGGGGCATGCAAATATATATATATGTATATATATATATATATTCAGACGCATTGATTGGACTAATGTATCCGCAGGCGACCTACACTCTAAAAAGTAAAGGTTCTAGTAAGAACCTTTTAGGGTTCCTGGGGTTGATACTGTGGAGGAACCTTTTAAAGTGTTTCGAAGAACCTTTTTACTAGGGTTCCATGAGGAACATTACAAATAAGGATCTTTTAAGAACCTCAAGGTTCTACTTGGAACCTTTTATGTTTATTTACAAACTTACATGCATAATATTATATATATATATATATATATATATATATATATATATATATATATATATAATTATTATTATTATTATTTGTTTACTTAACAGACGCCTTTATCCAGGGCGACTTACAGAGACTCGGGTGTGTGAACTATGCATCAGCTGCAGAGTCACTTACAATTACGTCTCACCCGAAAGACGGAGCACAAGGAGGTTAAGTGACTTGCGCAGGGTCACACAATGAGTCAGTGGCTGAGGTAGGATTTGAACCGGGGACCTTCTGGTTACAAGCCCTTTTCTTTAACCACTGGACCACACAGCCTCCTATATATATATAATATGCGTGTCTGCATAATTTGTCTGGTTAAATAGCATGCTAGGAATTACTGGTTTGCAATATCAATAAAAACAAAGAAATACTTTTTATAGAAACCCTTTTTTACAGGTAGAGTAATAAAATAAATAAATACAGTATAGGAGTTATACTTTTAATTATAACACATAAATAAATGCATACAAATGACAGTCTGTATATGTTTCGTTACTCTTAGAATAACAAATACACAAATAAGTGAAAGGCTGACAACATTTCTTGACCGGTAGATATATAAATATATTAATTATAACTAATCATAATATATTATCCATAATGTAATAAATTTAATTACAAACAAAACAAGCAAAAACCTAACTTTAGTCACAAGTATTTTATAAAACAAGTATTATAAAAAATATTAACACATTTATTTTTATTTATTTATTGCATTTATATAGCGCTTTTTATACAAAAGTATCGCAAAGCACTGTATAGTACATAGCAGGAAAAAAATCACAATCCGTTTGTATAGCAGGTCACACATATAACTGCTACACTCAGCCCATTTAAATACAGATTTAAACAGTATACACAATACAAAAGCACCAATTTTAAAGTGTGTTTTTAGTCTTGACTTGAAAACTGTAATGGACCCAGATTTCCTGATAAACGAAGGCTGAGCATTCCAGAAAAAAGCCCTGCTTCCCGTGTTGTTTTGTTGACCCTAGGAATAACCAGCAGCCCCACATCCTGTGATTTCAGAGTGTGGTTTGGAAGATACGGTGTCAGTAACTCCTGTAAATAATGAGGTGCTAATCCATTCAGGGCCTTATAAGTTAACAGCAAAATCACCATTTAAAAAAGTACATTACAATAATCAATTCTAGATGAAACAAAGACATGTATTATTCTCTCGGCATCAGATACAGAAATAATTAGAACATAAGAAAGTTGTTTGTTTGGTTGTTAGTAGCTTATTGATCCCAGAATCTCATCAAGCAGCTTCTTGAAGGATCCCAGGGTGTCAGCTTCAACAACATTACTGGGGAGTTGGTCTAAGTTTGGCTATATTTCTCAAATGGTAAAAATATACTTTAGTAACTTCCCTAGTATAAAATGATAGATCAGACTCAAAGATTACCCTCAAACTCTTAATTTCGAGTTTAAATTTTGATGAGAGACTGCAAGGGTCGTGCTCATGTAATCCTACATTTCCTTTTAGTTGGTTCTGTGAGCCCAGTAGCATAACCTCTGTTTTATCTCAATTCAACATTAGGAGATTCTGTGACATCCAATGCTTGATGTCTGTAAGGCAAGTAGCTAATAACACCCAGGCAGAAGAATGTCCTTGCTTTAGGGACAGATAATAGCTGGTTATCATCAGCATAGCTGTATACAACTGTAAGTTGCCCTGGGTAAGGGTGTCTGCTAAAAAAAAATATATATAATAATAAAAAAAAAAAATAGTAATCCCTGGGCCTGTGGTTATTATAGCACAACCAACACCCTTATTGCTTTCCCGACCTGGCGCCTGACAAAAGAAAGTTTACTATTCCCACTATACTAGGTAGAGTTTTCTGATCTTTTTGAGTACCCAAAATACATTTCTCAATATAATATTAGGCTGTTTTTTCTCTGTGGGTATTTGATATTGAACACAAAATACAAGGAAAAAAGAAGCCCAAATCTCTGGGTGAGGGCCTCAGGTTATTATTATATGTTTATTTAGCAGACACCTTTATCCAAGGCTTACAGAGACTAGGGAGTGTGAACTATGCATCAGCTGCAGAGTCACTTACAATTATGTCTCACCCGAAAGACGGAGCACAAGGAGGTTAAGTGGCTTGCTCAAGGTCACACAATGAGTCAGTTTGCTGAGGTGGGATTTGAACTGTGGACTTCCTGGTTACGAACCCTTTTCTTTAACCACTGGAACACACAGCCTCCTCAGCAAGTAGATGTTGTCCATTCATTCTCAGACCAATTTTTGTATCAAGATGGAAGGGGTTTCCCCAGATAATGACAGGTGTGGGAGTTGTAGGGTCCTTAAAAAAAAAAAAAAAAAAACAGAAAAATAAATCACTTACACTGTATTTAAAAAAAAGCAATTGGCATGCTGACGCAGCGTCTTACGTTATATTGTGATCATCTTTATTTGCATATTCCCATTCCCTTAATTCTTCAATTTCAACACCATCCCTCTCCCCTGATGTAATAATTCATAGCTGTTAGTTTTTAATACTTTTCATGTATTGTATTTGATGCCATGGGCTAGAAGAATTGGAGGTAATTCCAGCATGAATGAGACACGGACAGTGCGCCACGTTCAACCTTGACCTCTGTACACCAGAAGCAGTTTAAAGTAGATTTATGTACATTTAAAGCAACATTGTCTTTGTTCATGATTATATATGATAAGTGTATTAGTTTGGTTCTCAAACAAACAAACAAAAAAATCCTTGCATGTTTTTTGCTCCGCCCCAAGTGTAAAACCAAATATTCTCTGACAGCATATAGACAGTACGTGTTTTCCGCAGCAAACAGATTCTTACGGTCTCTGTTCATGATGAGAAAGAGTTTAACTGAGTGCATTGTTTTGATATGTTTGATTGGTCTCGCAGCAGTATGGGTAAAAATAGACTGAATGGCCTTGTCCTGCTAATATGTCCGGACATGTCCCAGGAGGAAGTGTTACAGCGTTTCGATAGATCAGGCCATAGGAGGATTAGCAAACCCTGATTTAAAGTAAAGTCTTCTAAATTAGTTTTAAATTGTGGCATCATACAGTCTCAGCAGTCCGATCAGTATTAGCATTAGTATCAGCAATCTTACCAGTCCCAGCAGTGTCAGCACAGGTCTTACCAGTTTCAGCACCAGTCTTACCAGTCCCAGCAGTAGCAGCACCAGTCCCAGCAGTGGCAGCACCAGTCTTACCAGTCCCAGCAGTGGCAGCACCAGTCTTACCAGTTCCAGCAGTAGAAGCACCACTCTTACCAGTCCCAGCAGTAGCAGCACCAGTCTTACCAGTCCCAGCAGTACCAGTCTTACCAGTTTCAGCAGTAGCAGCACCAGTCTTACCAGTCCCAGCAGTAACAGAACCACTTACCAGTCCCAGCAGCACCAGTCTTACCAGTTCCAGCAGTAGCAGCACCAGTCTTACCAGTTCCAGCAGTAGCAGCACCAGTCCTGCCAGTCCCAGCAGTGTCAGCATCAGTTCCAGAAGTAGCAGCACCAGTCTTACCAGTTCCAGTTGGAGCATCAGTGTCATCAGTGTCAGCATTAAGTTCAATAGCAGTGAACCAAACGCATGTCTCTCAATGAAGGTATAAACCCATCTACGTGTTCATATCTATAACTTCTATTCTTCTTGTCCTTTTAATATCACATATTTCTAACAGTGTGAATAGGGTAATTTTAGGAATTTGTTGTATCGCTTTGCAGTTTGCATTAATAGTCTCCAGGCTTTAAAATATGATAAATTTCACCTTCGTAACATGAACAGGATATGCACAGGGTTTTGGTTTTTTTTTAGACAAAAATTTGATTTTTGCCTCAGTAAAAATCTATTCCTAGCTAAGCCCCGGGTAACATTAAACTGGTAAGATGGACCATGTCTAGGCAAAATGATCACATGCTTGACACGATAAAACAAGCCCCACCTTGCCCAGACTTAGAGCCAAAGGATTGTATGAACATGTGCCCATACTCACCTTGCCCAGTCAAGCAAAAGGATCAGCTGTTTAATATCATACAGCATAATGCATCTTGACCAAACAACATGGCCAATAAAGTCTGCTATGTGAGCCAATTAATATATATATATATATATATATATATATATATATATATATATATATATATATATATATATATATATATAATGTTTCTCTACAGCAGTTGAATTGACAGTAGAAAGTTATGTAAAATAGTTTTTGAAAGAAAACCTTTTTTCATGAAAGAATATTTGTCTGTTAGTTAAAAGGACGGCTTGAAATTGTGTTTAGTTTTTCCTGAAGCTTACAGTACTCCCGAAAACATTTGTGGATCACTCACTTTTTTCCTTTGCACTTTAAGATATATGCTGTTTGTTGGCAACTGAAACTGCCCCTCCTCTAAAGTGATCAAGATTGATTAGAGGTACAGTACTTGTGTCTCCATATGCAGAATTACATTGATTTTTTCTATCGTGTAATTGAAAAACCCTGTTAGAAATAATATGTAGTGCCTCTTTTTCTTATTAAATCTGTTTGTGTGTTTACGTCTTTGTCTACATGCCTGGTGACATACGAACAGAAAAATAGCTAAGCTTTTCTCGGCAGCCAAATGTTTATTTTTATAATGTTGTGTGCGAGCAGGAAGGCGTGGCCACTGGACTGCTTGTGTGCGTGCGCTTTGTGATTTGGGATTTGGTGTTTAATGTTATGTTAATGTTCTGTTGTTAGGCACACTGGACCTGCAAGGCGGTGCAGCCTACATCCTAGCCCGCGAAAGAACGCTTACACAACTGTTCAAGTGATGCGCACCATTTCAGACGCTGTCATATATTGACACCGTAAACTACAATACTTAATGCTTTGTCACACAATTACCAGGAATTATTATTCAGTACTGTATTTTAACGTTTTTTTTTTTTTTGTTTTTTTTTACAGTAGTACTAAAATAAAATTATTTTCAGTTTGCATGAGTGACAAATTATATTAAACATCATGGTTTTAAAAGAACGTCGTTAAAAAAGTCTCATTTAGTCAAGAGAAAGATACAGTAATTTGTGTTTTATTATTTTCGTACCAGAACCGCCCGAGAAATCGTAGCAGTGAAGCAAATCTTATATTTACCTCATACTTAATACTCATGTATCCTAGAAATCGTCATTAAACAATAGACTTAATGAAACTTAAGAGTTCTAAGATGAACCCTTTGCAATATTATATTAGACAGAGCAGATTCCCAAACGAACCCTTACTGAAAAAAAAAAAACTTGCAATAGAACCCTAAGGTTCCCTGAGGAACCCTCAAAGAACCCTTACTTTTTAGAATGTACTGACACCGTTGAAACGGTGAGTCTTAGGTCGACTGTGGATACATTAGTCCAATCAATGCGTCTGAACCTGGTGTGTAGTCCCTGGGTAACTGCTCACTGTTAATACGTTTTAAGACGTTAATTCACGTTTTAAGTAATACAGTGTCCCCTTCAGACATGTTAAAGGAGAGATTCGGAAATAACATTCAAAACTATGCGCGAGTAAATACCATCCTAACTCCTAACATCCAAAAAAATAAAAAAATAATAAAATAAAATAAAATAAAATAACAATAATAATTATATATATGTATTTGCATGCCCCGGTAGCTAAATGCTTAGTTACGGCTCTGGGCAAAACCAAAGCCCATGGCAAGTATACAATATTTTTCTGTATGCATTCTTTTCTGTTGAGCACTATGGAGTCTTCCATGCCCCGGTAGCTACGATATGGAGTCTGTCCATCCCATAAATACCATCCTAACTCCTAACATCCAAATATATATATATATATATATATATATATATATATATATATATATATATATATATATATATATATATATATATATTTGCATGCCCCGGTAGCTAAATGCTTAGTTACGGCTCTGGGCAAAACCAAAGCCCATGGCCAGTATACAATATTTTTCTGTATACATTCTTTTCTGTTTAGCACTACTGACACCATTGAAACGGTGAGTCTTAGGTCGCCTGCGGAGACATTAGTCCAATCAATGCGTCTGAACCTGGTGTGTAATCCCAAGGTAACTGCTCACTGTTGTAATTGTTTGCCACAAAGGTCAGTGGTGTCTGGGATTACGCAAGCACGGAAGACGTGACATTGCTAAAATTCCCAAAACACTATCAGCAAGGAACGAAGAAACAGGTTTGTAATAAGGAAGACCCTTTAAATAACCCACCCAAAGGAAATGCATATACAAAACCATCGTCAAAGAGGAGATAAAACAAGTCCATTGACCTAAACTGTCACCATAGCACGGGGAACAAGTTTAAACTGTCGTTGTGAAACATTGAGGAGCACAAAGTTCATACGAAGTTTCTAGTATTACGACAACACAAAGCTTCTAGTATTACGACAATGAAGAAGTCGTTTCTGTAAGTGAATGAGGTAAGAACCAAGAGAAGTGTTATTCATTTATAAGTGCTCTCTCAAGTTACGGGATTCAGAGGTTGTTTACTGAAGAAAAAAACGAAAGTGGAATATATTGAAGCTGCAGTTGATAGTAAATGTGTACTTGCAATGAAGAATGATCGTGGTTAATACGTGAGCTGTTTTGTATTACTGTACATGAAGGGTGTGTGTTCTTGTTAGGAGTATGTATCGTAATTGCACAAGTGGAACTGTACTGTGTCTTGTAATTAGTGAAACTAAAACATTATTCCCAACACTCTGATACGTCTAACCACGGTCAGTTTACCAAATAAGTCTAGGAAATGCCAATTGTTTTCACAATATTTCAGTTTTAGATCCCAAATTCATTTTCTGAAGGAGTCTAATAATAGCTGGATGAAAGCCTACTCCAGTAAAGTATTAGGCAAGGGCGTTTATGCTGAAGTATCCAATGCGTACAGTTCACATTGTCAGGCAGCTTTAAACCCTTTTTTTGAAAACACGACAGTAGCCTGCTACACATTAATACGCTTTGTTCCTTGTCATTGGGCTCTGGTGTTTTTTCCTTATGGAGGCCACCTTCAGTCTTAACTACATCAGAACACTCCAATTGTCTATTGCTGATTTAAGATTTGGTTTATTTATTTAATAAAATGAACTGTGCTACTGCAGCATTTTACTCCAGTATTTTGCTGTAAACACTGTACTTTAAAGTGGTAATTTGCTGTAAATGCATTTTTATTATACAGCAGTAAACTATAGTGGCCATACTTAGTACTGTAGTCTACTATAACCTCCTTGAATAATGCATACTTCAAAGTGGTTATAGAAATTTTCAGAATTTACTATAGCATACTTTCAAGGAGGTGTAATTGCCAGTAGTATTTACTACAGTGCCTGTATGTTATACAGTATTAAAAAAGCATTTACAGCAAATGTGCTCATTAACAATAGAATCCTGTATTAAAATATGTGTTTTAAAAAAGTTGCAATAATTTAAAGTTGTGTGAAGTTTAGATTTTATTTTTCATAGAACATAATCCTGAATAAGGGACACTGCAATCACCACAGAGAGCATAGGGAAACTAGTACCTCTTCTTCAGACCTTCATAGCTGATAGCTTCTTTTTTTGTACTAATTGTTACTCACATGGGACTGTAAGGATGTAACATTTTATTTACAAATTCGTCCCTCGCTGAAGCTGGTGTTTGTGAAAGTTTAACTAACTGACAAGGGGCAGGGAAAAGCTAATAAAGGGAATGAAAATTGATTATACCATACTACACCTCTTTTCAATAGCCAAAGACAAACCAGTTAACATCTTTTCTTTGAAATCTGGTGAGGACACATGGTGAGGACTGTTAAGATGGAGCAGGACTGTCAAGTCGGAAAACCCATGCCTGCAGCTGATCCCAATCTGACAAGCCCAGACAATCATCATGACCTCACTGCCAGTGCAAGAGAGGAAGTGGAAAGCACCAAGGAGAACGAGGGTGATTCCACACACATGGACCAGAGCAATGCCCAAGAGAAACCAGTCATGAAAACTAAGATGGAACCCTCCTCCACAAAACTGTGTGGGTAGCTGAACAAACTGGGGGGGGCCCTTGAAGGCCTGGAAAGCCCGCTGGTTTGTTTTCGAAGAGAAGTGCCAGCTGTACTACTACAGAACGTCACAGGATGTCAATCCCTTGGGAAGCATTGACCTGGCTAACGCTACCTTTGGCTACCCGGCTCAGGCTCAGGAAGGGACCTTTGAAATTCAAATCCCAGGACGGGTTGTTGTGCTGAAGGTATGTCTTTTTAAAATTAAAGCAATAGGAAATCCCCTAATCTGTGAAGGTACGTGAAGCAGTAACAAGCCAGCCAATAAAACTTAATCATATACATCTTGCACTTCCATTCGTTGAGTAGAACACACAAGTGCAGTTCTGAGTTGAAACAAACACAAGTTACAGCAAACATGTATTTTCATTAACAAAAAAAAAACACTGTTTGTGCCTATACTGATGTCTTAATTAAGTTATTTTGTTAGATACAACCACTTTGGTTGAGGATACACTAATCAGTTTGGACTTCCACTTACTGTCATTTTTTTTCAAATAACCTTAAAAAACGATGTATCATTTTAAGAAAGTGCCCTTGTGCAATACCAAGGGTTCCCTTATAAATTTAACCACAGTAAATTTAACGCAGGAATTTAACATTTTTCCCATGGTTCTACAATGCATTTACTGTAGTTTACCATGGTTTATTAATGTTCTTTACCATACCTCTGTGTTCCAGGGATGGAAATAAGACTTCCATTGCATAGCAGTTTGATCCATTCCTGGTTTTACTTTGAGTTTAATATGACACATCGGAACTTGTTACTTATACACTGTGGCTAATCAGGCTAATTTTAAAACCTGCAATGGAGGGAACTGCAATGGGGGTTTGAATGTCTGTCATTTGGTGCAGGGTGTAAAATTAGCTTTTAGGCACTGGGAACCTGAAAGTTTTATATATATATATATATACAGACGTGCTCAAATTTGTTGGTACCCTTACAGCTCTTTGAAATAATGCTTCATTCCTCCTGAAAAGTGATGAAATTAAAAGCTATTTTATCATGTATACTTGCATGCCTTTGGTATGTCATAGAATAAAGCAAAGAAGTTGTGAAAAGAGATGAATTATTGCTTATTCTACAAAGATATTCTAAAATGGCCTGGACACATTTGTTGGTACCCCTTAGAAAAGATAATAAATAATTGGATTATAGTGATATTTCAAACTAATTAGTTTCTTTAATTAGTATCACACATGTCTCCAGTCTTGTAATCAGTCATTCAGCCTATTTAAATGGAGAAAAGTAGTCACTGTGCTGTTTGGTATCATTGTGTGCACCACACTGAACATGGACCAGAGAAAGCAAAGGAGAGAGTTGCCTGAGGAGATTCAGAAAGAAAATAATAGACAAGCATGGTAAAGGTAAAGGCTACAAGACCATCTCCAAGCAGCTTGATGTTCCTGTGACAACAGTTGCAAATATTATTAAGAAGTTTAAGGTCCAAGGACTGTAGCCAACCTCCCTGGGTGCGGCCGCAAGAGGAAAATTGACCCCAGAGTGAACAGAAGGATAGTGTGAATGGTATAAAAAGAACCAAGGATAACTGCCAAAGAGATACAAGCTGAACTCCAAGGTGAAGGTACGTCAGTTTGTGATCGCACCATCCGTCGCTTTTTGAGCGAAAGTGGGCTCCATGGAAGAACACCCAGGAGGACTCCACTTTTGAAAGAAAAACATAAAAAAGCCAGACTGGAATTTGCTAAAATGCATATTGACAAGCCACAATCCTTCTGGGAGAATGTCCTTTGGACAGATGAGTTAAAATTGGAGCTTTTTGGCAAGTCACATCAGCTTTATGTTCACAGACGAAAAAAATAATCTTTCAAAGAAAAGAACACTGTACCTACAGTGAAACATGGAGGAGGCTTGGTTATGTTTTGGGGCTGCTTTGCTGCACCTGGCACAGGGCACAATGAAATCTCAAGACTATCAAGTCATTCTGGAGCGAAATGTACTGCCCAGTATCAGAAAGCTCTGTCTCAGTTGCAGATCATGGGTCCTCCAACAGGATAATGACCCAAAACACACAACTAAAAGCACCCAAGAATGGATAAGAACAAAACATTGGACTATTCTGAAGTGGCCTTCTATGAGTCCTGATCTGAATCCTATCGAACATTAATGGAAAGAGCTGAAACTTGCAGTCTGGAGAAGGCACCCATCAAACCTGAGACAGCTGGAGCAGTTTGTTCAGGAAGAGTGGGCCAAACTACCTGTTAACAGGTACAGAAGTCTCATTGAGAGCTACAGAAAACATTTGATTGCAGTGATTGCCTCTAAAGGTTGTGCAACAAAATATTAGGTTAGCGGTCCCATCATTTTTGTCCATGCCATTTTCATTTGTTTTATTATTTACAATATTATGTTGAATAAAAAATCAAAAGCAGTGTCTGATTTCTATTAAATATGGAATAAACAATAGTGGATGCCAATTACTTTTGTCAGTTTCAAGTTATTTCAGAGAATTATGCATTCTTCGTTTTTTGTGGAGGGGTACCAACAAATTTGAGCACGTCTGTATATAAATGTAATTTATACACGCATACAATTAAATTAAATTAGCCATTGTATGGTCTCATGTTATGCTTTACCTAAAATAAATACATTCATCCTAAACTGGTATAGAAATGTATTCCCTGTATCTACTGGCATACATTTCATCAAATGCTCTTGTCAAATGCTCTTGGTTGTGAACACAAAAATAAGCATTACTGTTCTAGCTTTGTTGTTCTCAGTCTTTAAAATGTATATTAACAATCTAACAGCTTGCAGCTAACATGCTTAACACTGTGCGTAATAATGATCTACGGATAAGCTTGATCAATTATGAAAGAGATTGTTGAATTAATTTGAAGCAGTAGCAATTTTATATATAATGTATGTTCCGTTCTAAAATCCCAATATATAGTCACTTATAAGTTACGTTGCAGTACTCCACACCATTCTTCCCATGGCCTGAACTCAGAATAAACTGTCCAGCTAACAAGTTATAAATTGTTCATTGGCTATGAAAGAAGGGGTTCTTACTAACTTTTCACTTGTAATCTTACATGAGCATCATCCAGCCAGTTGTGCAAGAAAAGGCTCTGATTGTTGTATGATAATGTGGGGGAGGAATGTATCCAAAGAAAAGACAAAAACTTAGTGTATGGTGTATTGAGGGTTTAGTAAGTTGAAGGGAAAAGATACTTCAAAGTATATTGAATTTGGTATTTGACTGCATTGTGACCACTTTAAAATCCACAGCCTTCCTTTATAGTTTGAGTTAAGCGAACAGAGCAAGGCTATCATTTTAATCTTTTTTTTTCTTATAAAGCTATAAAATAGCAGCTCTGTAAGTGTTTGCTGTAAAAAGGTTGCCAGTATAACAAAGGGAATCCTTTTCAGATGCTGCTTTGATAATACACAATAGCATCCCCCAAGCAGGTTTCCCTACATCTAAAATTTTTGCAATGATAAAAATGGATTACTGTGAAGGAATGGTTTGCAGTGTGCAGGTGTAGTGATGTTGCAGTGCTCCAGAACAAACACACACAAGACAGTTCACAATTAACAGCTCTTTATTTTCAGCTGGGTTGCGTGCCAACAACACTTTAAATAATAAGCATGGGCTCTACACATCAATGTGTATTGCTCCATGCAAAAGGAGGGTTACAGTCCCGAAATAATAAAAACACTTTTTAAACACACAATACACAGACACAGACATGTCTCCTGACAGTGGGTGCTCTAGTGCAAGTGAATGGTGAAAGACAAACACAGAGGTAACAGTAGGTCAGTGTAGTCCGGGGTTTGGTGCTGGCGTGCAGCAACAGCTCCCGGTTCGTGTTAGCCGTCTAGCCAAACAAACAATGACAGTTAGCTGACAAACAAACAAAACACAAAACACTCACAGTACTTTTAATTCTCCTGTGCATACGGTCCTTATAGTTTAACCATCAAAACTAAGGAACAGATCACTGGGGCCACTTCCCCTTAAAACCCTCCGTCATGCCCTCTTTCAGTGGCACGGCCAATCACGTCTCCTCCAATCCGTGACTGACACATCACCTACCGCATTAAGGCGCTGACTTCAGGTATCGTGGCCCCACCCGCTTCCTGAATGTCCGGCTTCCGACTGACCCTGGAATGAACTGCAAAAACATCCATTCTGGGGCACTCTGTTCTGGTTATACAGTGCCCTCAGAGATTGAGAGGGAGATTGTTGACGAGGATTCATTCATTCTCTGTCACAATTACCAACCATTTTTATTAGTGGGGCTTGCGAAGCAAGAGTCCCCACTTTAAATCTTCAACGTACTTCTTCTTATTATTCTTTGGCACGCTACTCCTCTTACACCATTTAAGCTAGAAATGCCGTTCAAACTTTAAAACGTGTAGACCGGTCTGGAATAGTGTGCTTGTATACAACTTTTTGATATCTTTTATACTTTTTAAACTTAAGCTTTTTATCCTTTTTTTGTCCATCTTCATTCACTTTAATGGGACTTTTTTCAACATTCTAAAGCTCCCCATTGTTTAAAAACTCCCAGACTTCCAACATTCTATTTACTGTAAACGATGTAACTTTTGACACAAATCAGCTACTTTGACCACTTTCCCAACAAGTAAGACAAAAAGTTAGAGTCTTCCTCTACTTCTCTACTTCTCTGCTATTCAAATCTGAAATCAAAACAGAAATAACTTTTACCAATCAAGAGATACAGCTGTTTTAGTAACCGCATCAACTAAAATGTTCTCTAACTTTTTATAAACAACTGAAATTTTGACCACTTTCCCAACAAGCTAGACAAAATGTTAGAGGGTATGACATCTTTCTCTACTTCTCTGCTATTCAAATTTGAAATCAAAACATAAATAACTTTTACCAATCAAGAGGTACCCCTGTTTTAGTAACCGCACCAACTAAAATTTTCTCTAACATTTTATAAACTGCCATTTTGACCACTTTCCCAACAAGTTAGACAACTACTTAGAGCAAATGAAATCTTACTCTACTTCTCAGCTATTCAAATATGAAATCAAAACAGGAATGGCATCTACCAATCAAGAGGTACAGCTGTTTTAGTAACCGCATCAACTTCTTTCAGTAGGCTACTTCCCACTGTTGAATTAACTGTCATAGAACTTTGAGAAATATCAAATTCTAGCACATTCTAAGCATGAGACAATTAATAAACAATGTGACTTTTGACACAAATCAGCTACTTTGACCACTTTCCCAATAAAGCAAGCCCCACAACTAGTTTGTTTTGTTTTTGTTTTACAGGCATTAAACAGCCAATTCATGCTGTATTGGTTGCAGCAGCTGCAAATAAAACGGTGGCAGCACAATACCAGCCTGGTGAAAATACCTGCAGAGCCCTCCACTACCTCCACACAGCTCTGCCAGCTGCCTTCTGCACCTTGGGAAGGTAAGCTCACTGACAGCCCAGTTTTAATTCTAGCTCAAGTCGACCAAATTGTGTGTGGGGTGGGGTTCTTCAGTTTGTGATCTGATGGAGAAAAGGGTTCCAGGGTAGGTGTTGTGTGCATGCAAAACAAAAGAGCTGAACCGGAATAACCCAATTTAAATGATTTATTCTAAACGCTTACAAAGTGTTGCTATACTCTTGTAACCACCACATATTTTTTCATGTTTTGCCCTTTATTGTAATTATATCTAAGATATTTTCATGAGGTGTAATGTGAAGCAAGAAATGCAATGCTTTAATTAGGTGAGGTAACAAAAGTACCAGGACTTTGTTTATTGTGTCTGGTGTCAGATATCTTAATGAATTCAAACAATCAAAAATGATGATCATACAGGAGAATGTTGGTGCTGTGTGGTGGAAAGAACTCAAAATAACAAAAGGGTGATTTCAATTCTGCCCCATACCCATGCTGAGAATGTTCACAGTGAGACAGTCTCATTTCTGCCGATGACTCACCGGCTCTGTTGTGCTTGAAGCCTTGAAGCAGGCTTAGTTGCTGAGAACACAAACATGGTAACTAGACAGGGATTCACTTTGTGATGTTATCTTCTGCCTTGTTTCCATTTTTATAACAACAGCGTTGTGTGGAGGTGACTCTGGCTGTTCATCTGTCCATCTGTATGTCACACCTGTCTAATTTTGGTTAAACTAGGTGTACACATTCTGTGTTAATATTTACGGTGCGTCCATTCATGTCTTGGGACTTTTCAGGAAACTGCATTGCCATTTCATAATGCTTATGTCATGGTCATGAATTTACAGTCATGGTGGGGAGTGTATGTTAATGAAATACTTGGTTCATACTTGGATTCAGGTTAACCAAATTGGGTTAATATTGCTCCCTCCCAATGCTGTTTTATTTATTTTTTCTCAATTTACTGCTGTGATAATAAAATTGTCAATTTTTATATTTTACAGTCCTTTTGCCTGTCCAAACTACTCACAAGACAAGCTGTAAAAATGTCTTAACAACACCAGATTTAAATACCACTGAACTCTTTATTAACAACACCCAGTAGACTTACACTATTTTAGATCTGGTGCTGTTTTAGACTAGGTACTGTATACAGGTTTAAAGCTGGCAAGATGTATAATCACCTCCGTATGTATAATAAAATAGACCCAGTATTTACAGCTGACTCTTGTCTTCTGGTATAAGAATGACATATACTTTTAACCTGTACTTTCTTTAGACAGGAGCTTAAACAACACAGCCCGGGTATATGAAGGGTATATTGTCAGGTAGGTGGCTCCAGAATAAAATAAAGAACCAGCAAGTTTAAGAAAAAAAAAAATATATATATATTGTGAGCCAGCTCACAAGTTTACCACCAGGAGTTAACGGGCCAACAGGCTGCAGGTGTGGATAGGTAGGCAATTTTGGCTTGACTATTGTTAGACTATCATTGGCCTTAATTGGCCCACACCTGTAGCCTGTAACAGCCAAATGCCTGGCTGGTAAAAGGGAGCATGTGCCGGCAGTCTGGTGGGCTGTTTGTTTTGTTTTCCTGCCTGAGAACCTCTGGGGCTTATCTACCACAAGACTGGAATAGGATAACAGGAATCAGTGTCGGATAACGTTGTGGTCCTTTGCCTCTGCAACTCCCTGTTCTCTACAGGGGCTACGAGGAACGGCTTGTCCACTGCTGGGATCCATGAAAGACTGGACTGCAGAGTAAGGGTAGAAGAAGCCCAGACCCCAGGTGGAACAACCTATACACCAACTGGACGTGGTTATTGGCCCAGTTGGTTTACGTCGGCATTTTTGTTTTGGTGGTTTTGTTTGTTTGAAATCTTGTTTGAACTGTTTACTTTTGTTATGGACACGGCTCGATTACGCAGCTGACATTGCACTATAAGAGCAAGCCTTATAAAATACTAAAATAAAAACGTGCTTTGTTTTGGAAAACCCTGTCTGTTTTCTCTGTGTGCACCCACCCGCTCACTATATATATATTATATATATATATATATATATATATATATATATTAAATATATATATTAAATATATATATATATATATATATATATATATTACATATATATATATATATATTAAATAAATATTCATGCATTTCAAATGCTTTCTTTGCTTGCTCTCTTTCCTAGCACCGCCTGTACCTCTGACACCCCCAGCACCTACAGTCCTTTCAGCTCCTTCAGTTTCTTCAGTTACAAACGAGTCTGCGCAGGAAGCAAAGACTGGAGGAAAGATTTCTCCATCAAGCAGCATGAACAAGAGGGAGAAGAAAATGACCAGTTCTCTTCAGCCTTCTGGGGAGAAGGTGTCAGGAAAGGAGGGGAACCCCGTGGACAAACTATCCAGACTCCAGCACGAGGTGTTCACGCTCACTGAGGAGCTCAAGTCACAAAAGGTATATGTTTGGTTTGGGTGACTGAAGTATATTTAAGCACATAACAACTGATAACTGAGTTATTAAATAATATGTCTTGTGAGGCACTTGTACAATGAATAAATACTGCAACAGGCTGTTTTTTAGGGAAAATTGCATTGTACAGTAGACTATTGCATTGTACAGTAGACTATTTGAATTTACCTGTAGCCATAACTGTAATTAAATGCATGATGTTAACAGCTGTTCTTATATGATAAGTAAAACAGTATTTTTTTATTCAAAGGGATATTACAGATTTTTCAGGAAATGCAAGAATCAAAAACCTAAAACAAATACTATACCAGGTATTTTTAGTATGGTACAGTTTATTATCAGTACTCCAAACAAATCACTAATCTGAACAAATCTGATCCCACCTGGTTCAGATTACAAAGAAAGTACAGGTGCATTATTCAGGGACCACCTACAGTATAATTTATTTACGGGACCTCCAACACAGCTCATGAAGCTTCACCTTTAAGAGTAAATGACCATAGTGTTTTTGTTTTGAAATCAGGAGCTGGTGCGACTCCTTCACAAGGCCCTGGAGGCAGCACAGCAGGAGAAGAGGACCAGCAAACAGTTCCTGGCAGCAGCAGGGGAGCAGGAGTGGCTGGAACTGGTGCGGCACAAAGAGGTGTATCACAGACCTGGACGGCCGCCTGGAGGCCCTGCTCAAAGACAAGGAGGAGCTGGAGCAGCGGCTGGCCATGCAGGACTGCCAAGTGAATGAGCTGCAGCAGCACGTGCAGCTCATGATGGAGAAGAACAACGCCAAGCAGGAAGTCATCCTCAAGCTCTCCGAGCAGGTGGCCGCCTGCATGGCTGACCCCCAGCGTACCGTAGCCAACTCCATGGGCACAGAGACCTTCTGCAGGCTGCACGAGAAGATTGAGCACCTCAAGGTTATTTTAAATTTACATTACAGCCATGGGAAGTACGTCAACTCTTGTTTCAAGAAACACAGATAAAACCACACTCTTTTTTTTGGTTTTGTTTGACCACCATGTAATCCTGCATGATGTGAAAAAGCAGTAAAGTAACTGATCCATGTTTTCACTGCTGGGGTGTCACATACGGTATTCTGCACATTCTCTGCATCCAATAAGCATTACAAACATGACATCTTAACTAGATTTTATTAGCATTGGAGCAGACACACAATTACTGTTTGCCACTCCAGTCTAAGAATGATTCATTTATAGTAGAACCGGTCCAGGGGTCCAGCGAATATATACTAATATTGTATCTCGGAGGAAGTCGTTTTAGTATATTGTAGTTTCTTTATTAACGTCGGGGCATTATAAATGAACAACGTCAGGTACATCAGTGTGCCTAAAACACCAAAGTACGACACAGCATGTATTCTATACAAAAAAATCTGTGAAAATGACTGCACAAGCACTGAAGTACAGTATTTCTCAGTTTACAAAACAGCATTCCAAACAGTTCTTAACGTGCTTTCTCAGTGTATGCCAAAGTAATCTGACAGGTTTTTTTTACATTGTGTGTGTTAACCTGAGACATAAACAACAACAAGGATGCACGCTTTTTAACAGTACAGTAATTTTATGAATCCTTTACTTTTCTTTTATTTACTATGGTTAAACTGGGCAGTTATGTGAAGTGACAGCGTGTACAAATTCTGACCTGCTAAGAGCTGAATTTACTGTTTTAGACCCATAATAAAATGTGCATTGGTCAGTTTCCATCAGTACCATTCAGTTGGTAGCAGCATATGTAAGTCACACATGGCACAGGTCCATTGGGTAATGATGGTGTCATATCTTACAGGATCAGATACGACAGGTTCGACCTGTACTTTGTATCACGTTACTGTGATTTTGTACTCTATAGGTCAGGCTTGCACAGTGTTGATGTGATGTTACAATGAATAGCAAAAATTATTATAATAACATAAACATACTGTATATAAAAAAAAGATCCCTGTGTAACCCCAGGCTACTAGGCATGAGGGGGTACACTGCTCTCTGATAAAAGTTAGGAGACCAGTTATCTGCTTATTAGCAAAACTTAAATCCACTAATATAAAGTCAAATAATAATTCCAGACACGTGATCAGTTGGTCAACTATTTTTTTTTCTTCTATTTCTTTGTTATTAGAACAAAACAAGTATATTGTTTTTGTACAGTGTATTAATTGACATTAGTTAGCCACACTTTTTTTTTTACGTATCCCAGCAATTTTCAAACAGTGTTTTATAGGGTACAAATGAGTACAATTATGAAAGCAAAGAAAAGCAGTGATCAGTCAGGACTAGGTCAAACCTGTGCTCTTAATAAGTAGAGCTCACAGTAGAAATGTTTTAAGTACAACCACAGATTGTGTTCTGATTTCATTCGTTTACTGTGTTTACTAGGACGATATAGAGGCGCACAAGATCCAAAACAAGTTCCTCAACTCTGAAATCTACCAGCTTACTAAGCTGTGGAGGAACAGTTCAGAAGAGAAGGGCCTCCTGATGAAGGTATGTGCTTTACAGCTTGCTGTGTGACAGATCTGTACCCATTTAACCATTGTGAAAAAACATATATGTTCAAAAAATATATTATCCTTACCTACAAGTCTTTAATGCAGTATCGTCACTGTGTAAGGCTGATATATAAGTGACTTTATTTAATACTAAACATCTTATTTTCAGCTTTTATAACCTAGGCCCCAGATTAATAGTAATAGTAATGAGTTTCGTTTATTTCTTTTTTCTTATAGCATTAACCACAAAACCACAATGAGATCTGTGATTTCGCCTAGAGACATCTCTGTCTGCACTAAGAAGCCAAAGTAAATTAAAGAACAACTAGCATGCTGGTACATTATGATAAAGCAAACTGCTTAGTGACACATGGATTGCAAGTGGTTCTAATGTAGTGACGCAAGCTGGTGACCTACTGGGCACTATTCTTACACAGTCTAACGCAAACAACAAAACAAAATAAAAAATAAAAAAAACTTTAGATTCACTTTGTATCATTTTCACATCCTGGTAACTTTTTAAGTTTAAAGCATTCCTTTGGCCTCCTGTTTAACCACAGTATTTCTGCAGTTTTACCCATGCTTTTCCCATGGTTATACAATGTATTTATAATAATTTACCTGGGTTTACCATGTTTATTAATATACTTTTATTATTATTATTATTTGTTTCTTTGCAGACACCCTTATCTAGGGCGACTTACAATTGTTACACATGGAGAGGCTGACAGCCGAGCTGCTGGAGCTGGAGAGGATACAGGAGGAGTTTGTGAAAGAACAACGCAAAGACAAGGACCTGGACACTGCTGTCTGCGAAGACGAAGAAGTAATACAGACTGCAGTTAGCTTGCATCACACGTCCTGACGTTTTTGAAAAATTACACATCACTGATACTATTTAAACTAATTTGTTTGCCTTATTATTCCCTGCTGTGGAATATAGTGGGGCTTACATATTGTGTATGTCACACATACATCTAACTGTTATCCTTTGTCTGTTGTTGAGTATATAGGTATGTCAGGCTTACATTTTTACATGTACAGTTCGGCTCTTATTTTGTAATGGCGCGTGATGTACCGACATACTTGTTTTAGAGTCAACAAATTAAGTTTACCAAACCTGTCAAAATGCAGAATATTAATGGAAATAGGTGTGTTGGTAATACACACACACTACATCTCTGAATGCTTGACTTCAAATCCAGTTTAAGTCACACATGAAAGGAGTATGGTGGTCCTAAGCCCTCGGCTTCCACATCACAAAACCAACACACAGTGCAGCACAATTGGCACAAAGGATAAACCTGTTTCTTATCTCATAAAACAGCCTTTTACTATAATTATCATCTGTCAGTCTCTGAATTTCTTCAATCAGCAGTTCCATTCCACTCAGATCAGTTCAGTAAATTCATTATTTTGTAGTTTCCCAAGAAAACAAAAACTCATTGGAGATTTTGAAAATTAATGTCTTGAAATGTGATTAATTTAGGCCAGGGTAATCTGAACAAGTACAGAGATTCCAGTTACTTTTCAGACCGGCAACCAGGTTCCAGATTTTCTAAACGAGACTATCTCTGAAATAAACTTATTTTTTATGCATTGGTTGTTTGTTTATATTCCTGTAAATTGCATAGTTCAGTTATTGCTAAGTTAAGAGGAAGACGTTGCTTTGTTTAATTATGTTAAATTGTATGGCAATCCTTCATGATTTGCATGAATTCACTTAGGTTTAGAGGTACAGTTTTAATTCATGTACCTCTGATAAACCTAAACTAAGTGACGAAAGCAAAAACACAAACGTTTTTTACTTGAGCTTGAAAAGGAAAAAATAGGATGAATACAGTGCTATATATACTGTGTGTGTGTGTGTGTGTATATATATATATATATATATATATATATATATATATATATATATATATATATAATTGATTGCTACATATAGATTTTTCAACGCTGGTAAAATGTTTAATTCAGTAATGATTTTAAAAATGTTTATTTTAAAAAATTTTAGGGATGCAAGACATGTAACAACTTTGTGTCTACAGTTTTTAAATGCCAACTGTTAAATAAACAGAATTATGGATATTAATGTGTTGATAGTAGGGATAGCTTTTGTGACTGGAACATGGCTGCATTGTCTATTGCGCTGAATTTTAACCAATTTTAACAAATTGTTCCCATTATTCTTATTTTTTATTTTAGCTTTTCTCTTCAAATATTTTTTACAAAACAAAAAAGCACAAACAAAATCTCAGCGTGTTTCGTCTTATTCATGAGTAGACTTAATTTGATACAGAGGAATACCCCTTTTTTTATACACTCAATTTTCCACAGGTGATTAATCACCTTTTAAGAGATGGCTCAGTTGACAAACAACTCTTGAGAAGGGAAACTTTTGTGATATTTAATTCTGTTCCACCACATGGCCTTAATGAAGACTTTAAATATGGGTATTTTTTGTAGAATGTATGTTTGTATGTATACAGTATATACCTCTGTTCATTATTCAAGTTGCAGAGTAAAAAGAAAAAAGTAACTTAGTAAAAGAATATTTAGTGGTATGAAAAGTTTTGTGTTGACGTACAGATTGAGTGTTTAAAATAATATAAAAAGTATGGTCTTCTGCCTTCTGTTGTCATTTCTGTACCTAATTACTTATTAATTTCAGTTGTTTTTGATTGTTCTGATTGCCAATTGAAGGTTTGTGACATAATGGTGATTAATCGCCTGTGGAGAATTGAGTGTAAAAAAAAAAAGGGGGGTGTTCCTCTGTATCAAATTAAGTTTACTCATGATTAAGACTCTGTCGAAACACGTTGAGATTTTGTTTGTGCTTTTTTTGTTTACTAATATTTAGGCGTTCATTTTTGTATTGCTGTTTTATAATGTGATGGCAATCTGAACTATAGTCAAAGTCTCTCAAAGTGAATTATTATTTTAGGAAAGTATTACGGCACAAGCACTTATATATTACCAGTGTCACTCTCCTCACAAGGTTAAACTGTGAAACCCAGAACATTCTTTAACTGGCTGAAATGAGCCCTTTTCAAGGCATTTTCTCTGCTGTATAATATAACAGAACTTGTTTTTTGATGAAATGGTGTGCATTTTTTGCATCCTTTGTGTAAGGTATTTGAACTGAAAAACATCAAATACTGGTATTATCATTGTGTTGTTTTAGATTTGTTAAACAAAATCTTATTCTACTGAAAATATTTCTCTTTTGTTTCTATAAAGGTTTATATAAATACAGTAATAACATTTGCTGACACTGCAGTGGAGAAACACTTCATTTATTAATTTGTCCCACAGCAAATTCAGAAAAGATTGTTCTACAACAGTGTTAATACCTCCCTTTAGTTTACTGAGAATAAATGTTAATAAAAAACATTAACTAATATTAAACTGCTGAAACGTCTGTATTTCTTTTCCCCAATATATTTCTGTTTTACTCAATGACATTCCAGTTAATTATTCAACAGCCAAGCTTTTATGTTGTGTATCCTGATGCAGTCAACATTTTAAAATCATAATTTTTTCATCTATGTTTGGAAAAGGAGACCATATAGAAAAAAGGTAGTCGAGGATCAAATATTGATATATGAGCCTCTAATACAATCACTAATTATATATATATATATATATATATATATATATATATATATATATATATATATATATATATTGTAACAAAAGGCTGTCACTGGGACTTTGTGCATGCGTCTGTGCTTGAAGTGCTTTGCAGAGCAAAGTTGCATGGTCTGCGACCGTGCTTCCCATGCGTAGGAGCGCTTACCCTGCTGCAGACACTGTTCCCCTATATTGGATTATTGGTGCAACCTTGCAGGATCATTATATGTACCTTGCAGGAGTGGGGCTGATAGTGGCCACTGATTGGTCGTGGTTAACCTGCAATGTTGTACGGGTTGTGGGCTGTAAGAGGCAGCTTGCATGCTAGACAGGAGTGGAGAGTTGGAGAAGTAACCTGTCTTGCTAAGAAGTATGTAGCCTGTTCTTTAATGCAAAATAAAAATGATTGCTGCTTTTGAAGAACGTCTGTTTCACACTTCCATTCTTACCAAGTCATTACTATATATATATATATATATATATTACAAAAGTAATTGCCATCCATCATTGTTTATTCCATATTTAATAGAAATCAGACTTTGCTTTTCATTTTTTTTTTCAACATAATATTGTAAATAATAAAACAAATGAAAATGGCATGGACAAAAATGATGGGACCGCTAACCTAATATTTTGTTGCACAACCTTTAGAGGCAATCACTGCAATCAAACGTTTTCTGTAGCTCTCAATGAGACTTCTGCACCTGTTAACAGGTAGTTTGGCCCACTCTTCTTGAGCAAACTGCTCCAGCTGTTTGATGGGTGCCTTCTCCAGACTGCAAGTTTCAGCTCTTTCCATAGATGTTCGATAGGATTCAGATCAGGACTCATAGAAGACCACTTCAGAATAGTCCAATGTTTTGTTCTTATCCATTCTTGGGTGCTTTTAGCTGTATGTTTTGGGTCATTATCCTGTTGGAGGACCCATGACCTGCGACTGAGACAGAGCTTTCTGACACTGGGCACTACGTTTCGCTCCAGAATGCCTTGATAGTCTTGAGATTTCATTGTGCCCTGCACAGATTCAAGGCACCCTGTGCCAGGCGCAGCAAAGCAGCCCCAAAACATAACCGAGCCTCCTCCATGTTTCACTGTAGGTATGGTGTTCTTTTCTTTGAAAGCTTAATTTTTTCATCTGTGAACATACAGCTGATGTGACTTGCCAAAAAGCTCCAATTTTGACTCATCTGTCCAAAGGACATTCTCCCAGAAGGATTGTGGCTTGTCAATATGCATTTTAGCAAATTCCAGTCTGGCTTTTTTATGTTTTTCTTTCAAAAGTGGTGTCCTCCTGGGTCTTCTTCCGTGGAGCCCACTTTCGCTCAAAAAGCGACTGATGGTGCGATTAGAAACTGACATACCTTCACCTTGGAGTTCAGCTTGTATCTCTTTGGCAGTTATCCTTGGTTCTTTTTCTACAATTTGCACTATCCTTCTGTTCAATCTGGGGTCGATTTTCCTCTTGCGGCCGTGCCCAGGGAGGTTGGCTACAGTTCCATGGACCTTAAACTTCTTAATAATATTTGCAACTGTTGTCACAGGAACATCAAGCTGCTTGGAGATGGTCTTGTAGCCTTTACCTTTACCATGCTTGTCTATTATTTTCTTTCTGATCTCCTCAGACAACTCTCTCCTTTGCTTTCTCTGGTCCATGTTCAGTGTGGTGCACACAATGATACCAAACAGCACAGTGACTACTTTTCTCCATTTAAATAGGCTGAACGACTGATTACAAGATTGGAGACATGTGTGATACTAATTAAAGAAACTAATTCGTTTGAAATATCACTATAATCCAACTATTTATTATCTTTTCTAAGGGGTACCAACAAATGTGTCCAGGCCATTTTAGAATATATTTGTAGAATAAGCAATAATTCATCTCTTTTCACAGCTTCTTTGCTTTATTCTATGACGTGTTAACAGTGTGTTAACAGTGAGCAGTTACCCTGGGACTACACACCAGTTTCAGAGGCATTGATTGGACTAATGTATCCAAAGGCGAATAAAGACTCAACGGTGTCAGTAGTGCTCAAAAGAAAAGAATGCATACAGAAAAATATTGTATACTGGCCATGGGCTTTGGTTTTGCTCAGAGCCGTAACTAAGCATTTAGCTACCGGGGCATGCAAATATATATATATATATATATATATATATATATATATATATATATATATATATATATATATAAATTGAATGCACCTCCGTTTGAAGCAACAGGAGGTGGATGGAAAGACTCCATATCATATCTACCGGGGCATGCAAGACTACATATCGTAGATACCGGGGCATGCAATTATACATATATATATATATATATATATATATATATATATATATATATATATATATATATATATATATATTTATAGTCTTCCAACGTGTTAACAGTGAGCAGTTACCCTGTGACTACACACCATGGTCAGACGCATTGATTGGACTAATGTATCCACAGGCGACCTAAGACTCACCGTTTCAACGGTGTCAGTAGTGCTCAACGGAAAAGAATGCATACAGAAAAATATTATATACTGGCCATGGGCTTTGGTTTTGCCGAGAGCCGTAACTAAGCATTTAGCTACCGGGGCATGCATATATATATATATATATATATATATATATATATATATATATATATATATATATATATAAATTGCATGCACCTCCGGTTGAAGCAACAGGAGGTGGATGGACAGAATCCATATCATAGCTACCGGGGCATGCAAGACTCCATATCGTAGATACCGGGCATGCAATTATATATATATATATATATATATATATATATATATATATAATTATTATTATTATTATTGTTATTTTTTTCTTTTTTTTTTGGATGTTAGGAGTTAGGATGCTATTTACTCGCGCATAGTTTTGAATGTTATTTCCGAATCTCTCCTTTAAAATGTCTGAAGGGGACATTGTATTACTTAAAACGTGAATTAACGTCTTCATACGTGTTAACAGTGATCAGTTACCCTGGGACTACACACCAGGTTCAGAAGCATTGATTGGACTAATGTATCCACAGGCGACCTAAGACTCAGCGTTTCAACGGTGTCAGTAGTGCTCAACAGAAAAGAATGCATACAAAAAAATATTGTATACTGGCCATGGGCTTTGGTTTTGCCCAGAGCCGTAACTAAGCATTTAGCTACCGGGGCATGCATATATATATATATTTTAGCTCAAAGAGCCAGCTGCCCAACGTTTCGATATGTTGTACATATCTTTCTCAAGGGAGCCTGTGTTTGAATCCAAACATTGGAGGTTTTTATAGGTTTTTGACGGCATGACAACTACTTGTTATTGTTTACATTCAAATTCATGATTTATTCTTACATGATGTAATGGTGTTCTATATATTGTGACATCATTTTTACTTCTATCTTTGAATCTGTATTAATTCCAATTAACACTACTTTACATAAACTTATATTTTTATTATATCATGCAATGCTGGCTCTGAGGATCAGTCTAGATTTGGCCTCCCCAGCGCATCAGCATGCACAACTTTTGAATGAATTCTGTTTATTTATTTAAATGTTATATATTTATTGAAGTTAATTAGTTCATTCTTTTCTGTTGAGTCCCGCTGGCATAATCGTGTTCAGTCTATTTATCCATTTACTTTCTTTTATTCTTCTATATGTCGCATTGTCGAATTTGAGCTGTTCTAATACTACAAACTTTACATCATTTATGTCATGTCCCTGACTGGTGAAGTGCTGTACTATTGGTTCCCTCATTTTTTTTATTTCTAATTAACGAAAGGTGGTTCTGAATTCTTTTATATAAAGTAGTTCCAGTCTCTCCAACATATTTGATTTCATCACATTTTTCACAGGCTATTCCATAAACAACATTGCTATTTTTACAGTAGGTATTAGTTTTTAGTGGATATGTGGTGTTCTTATGTTTAAATATATTTTTACGTTTGTCTATGTGTTTACACACTTTACATCTCCTAGTGCATATGTTAGTAGAACCTATTTTGTCAATTATTCTTTTATGTTTACTGTGAACTAAAATATCACCTAAATTAGCTTCTCTTTTGAATGCTACAACTGGGGCCTTAAGAAATACTTTTTTTAAATTTTTCTGAATTATGTAGAATCCGCAAGTGTTTCCAAACTATCTTAGAAATATTGGGCAAAAGTTTAGAGTAAGTCATTATTAATGGGACTCTTTTGACCTTTTTATCTCTATTTTTATAATCTAGTAGATCATCTCTTTTTAGTTTATCAACTTTTCTTAACTCCGTCTCTATAATTCTTTCTTTGTATCCTCTTTTTTAAGATTTGTTTTTAATACATTTCTTTGTTTTACATAGTCACTTTCTTTTGAGCATATTCTTCGTATTCTTATTCCTAGACCCTTTGGGATTGCCCTTTTAGTGTGTATCGGATGTGCAGAGGACATGTGTAAATACTGGTGCATGTCAGTAGGTTTACAGAAGAGGTCAGTCTCAATTGAACCTTCTTCAAGTTTTACTATGGTATCTAAAAATTCTATTTCTTTCCTTGTCCATCGAAGGTCCACCTTAATATTACTGTGTATTTCATTTGCCATTTTTATGAAACTGGAAAAGAGATTCTTCTCCATGTGTCCAAACCCCAAAAATATCATCTACAAACCGAATGTATTCTAAAGGTTCTCTTTCTGATTTTCTAAGTAATTGTTCTTCCCATTTCCCCATGTATGTACTGGCAAAATGCATTCCTAATTTAGATCCTATTGCGGTACCATCGTTTTGTTTGTAATTCTTATCAACAAATGTAAAATAACTGTTTTCTAAAACCATGTTGATCATGTTCAGTACCTCTGCTGTAGGTATTGATTTATCTAGTCTATTATCTAGTGCTTTTTGACAAGCTTCTAAAGTTTCTTTACGAGGGACACTTGGGTACAAGGATTTTACATCCATGCAAAATAAAATTGTATTCTCTGGAAGGTTGTGTTGTATTGATTCAAGTCTTTTTAAAAATTGTGTTGTATCCTTAACATAGCTTGGTAATTTCTCAACGTGAGACCTAAGTTGTTTTTCTGCTATTTCAGCTATTATGTGTGTTGGATTATCAATTGTACTGACTATCATTCGCATAGGGTGATTTTCTTTGTGCATTTTAGGATTTCCTCTTGCTAGGCCTGTTCTTGCATTATGTGGCTGCATGTATTTTTTTTAATTCTTTTGATATAATGCCTTTATTGTATAGTGTCTCCGCAATTTCCTTAACCTCTTTTACCGATTTATTGATCTTATTGCTTTTAACTTCTTCATATGTATCTGTATTATTTAATTCACATTCTACAGATTTCATATAGTCATCTGTGTTCATTATCACTACGCACCTTGAAGCAACCGGAGGTGGATGGAAAGACTCCAACACGGCTGTTGTACTCTTGAGCAAGGTACTTTACCTAGATTGCTCCAGTACAAACCCAACTGTGTAAAATGGGTAATTGTATGTAAAATAATGTGATATCTGTATATTGTGAAATAATGTAAAATGTGATGTCTTGTAACAATTGCAAGTCGCCCTGGATAAGGGCGTCTGCTAAGAAATAAATAATATATCTATATATATTATTGTTATTTTTTTTGTTTTCTTTTTTTTTTTGGATGTTAGGAGTTAGGATGCTATTTACTCGCGCATAGTTTTGAATGTTATTTCCGAATCTCTCCTTTAAAATGTCTGAAGGGTACACTGTATTACTTAAAACGTGAATTAACGTCTTCATACGTGTTAACAGTGAGCAGTTACCCAGGGACTACACACCAGGTTCAGACGCATTGATTGGACTAATGAATCCACAGGCGACCTAAGACTCAGCGTTTCAACGGTGTCAGTAGTGCTCAACAGAAAAGAATGCATACAAAAAAATATTGTATACTGGCCATGGGCTTTGGTTTTGCCCAGAGCCGTAACTAAGCATTTAGCTACCGGGGCATGCAAATATATATATATATATATATATATATATATATATATAAATTGAATGCACCTCCGTTTGAAGCAACAGGAGGTGGATGGAAAGACTCCATATCATATCTACCGGGGCATGCAAGACTACATATCGTAGATACCGGGGCATGCAATTATACATATATATATATATATATATATATATATATATATATATATATATATATATATATATATATATATATATATATATATTTTTATAGTCTTCCAACGTGTTAACAGTGAGCAGTTACCCTGTGACTACACACCAGGTTCAGACGCATTGATTGGACTAATGTATCCACAGGCGACCTAAGACTCACCGTTTCAACGGTGTCAGTAGTGCTCAACAGAAAAGAATGCAGAAAAATATTGTATACTGGCCATGGGCTTTGGTTTTGCTCAGAGCCGTAACTAAGCATTTAGCTACCGGGGCATGCAAATATATACATATATATATATATATATATATATATATATATATATATATATATATATAAATTGAATGCACCTCCGTTTGAAGCAACAGGAGGTGGATGGAAAGACTCCATATCATATCTACCGGGGCATGCAAGACTACATATCGTAGATACCGGGGCATGCAATTATACATATATATATATATATATATATATATATATATATATATATATATATATATATATATATATATATATTATAGTCTTCCAACGTGTTAACAGTGAGCAGTTACCCTGTGACTACACACCAGGTTCAGACGCATTGATTGGACTAATGTATCCACAGGCGACCTAAGACTCACCGTTTCAACGGTGTCAGTAGTGCTCAACAGAAAAGAATGCAGAAAAATATTGTATACTGGCCATGGGCTTTGGTTTTGCCCAGAGCCGTACCTAAGCATTTAGCTACCGGGGCATGCAAATATATATATATATATATATATATATATATATATATATATATATATATATAAATTGCATGCACCTTGAAGCAACCGGAGGTGGATGGAAAGACTCCAACACGGCTGTTTTACTCTTGAGCAAGGTACTTTACCTAGATTGCTCCAGTACAAAACCAACTGTGTAAAATGGGTAATTGTATGTAAAATAATGTGATATCTGTATATTGTGAAATTATGTATAATGTGATATCTTGTAAGAATTGCAAGTCGCCCTGGATAAGGGCGTCTGCTAAGAAATAAATAATATATCTATATATATTATTGTTATTTTTTTCGTTTTTTTTTTTTTTGGATGTTAGGAGTTAGGATGCTATTTACTCGCGCATAGTTTTGAATGTTATTTCCGAATATCTCCTTTAAAATGTCTGAAGGGTACACTGTATTACTTAAAACGTGAATTAACGTCTTCATACGTGTTAACAGTGAGCAGTTACCCAGGGACTACACACCAGGTTCAGACGCATTGATTGGACTAATGTATCCACAGGTGACCAAAGACTCAGCGTTTCAACGGTGTCAGTAGTGCTCAACAGAAAAGAATGCATACAAAAAAATATTGTATACTGGCCATGGGCTTTGGTTTTGCCCAGAGCCGTAACTAAGCATTTAGCTACCGGGGCATGCAAATATATATATATATATATATATATATATATATATATATATATATATATATATATATATATATATATATATATAAATATATATATATATATATATATATATATATATATATATATATATATATATATATAAATATATATATATATATATATATATATATATATATATATATATATATATATATATATTGCATGCACCTTGAAGCAACCGGAGGTGGATGGAAAGACTCCAACACGGCTGTTGTACTCTTGAGCAAGGTACTTTACCTAGATTGCTCCAGTACAAACCCAACTGTGTAAAATGGGTAATTGTATGTAAAATAATGTGATATCTGTATATTGTGAAATAATGTATAATGTGATGTCTTGTAACAATTGCAAGTCGCCCTGGATAAGGGCGTCTGCTAAGAAATAAATAATATATCTATATATATTTTTGTTATTTTTTTTTTTTTTTTTTTTTTTTGGATGTTAGGAGTTAGGATGCTATTTACTCGCGCATAGTTTTGAATGTTATTTCCGAATCTCTCCTTTAAAATGTCTGAAGGGTACACTGTATTACTTAAAACGTGAATTAACGTCTTCATACGTGTTAACAGTGAGCAGTTACCCAGGGACTACACACCAGGTTCAGACGCATTGATTGGACTAATGTATCCACAGGCGACCTAAGACTCAGCGTTTCAACGGTGTCAGTAGTGCTCAACAGAAAAGAATGCATACAAAAAAATATTGTATACTGGCCATGGGCTTTGGTTTTGCCCAGAGCCGTAACTAAGCATTTAGCTACCGGGGCATGCAAATATATATATATATATATATTTAAATTGAATGCACCGTGAAGCAACCGGAGGTGGATGGAAAGACTCCAACACGGCTGTTGTACTCTTGAGCAAGGTACTTTACCTAGATTGCTCCAGTACAAACCCAACTGTGTAAAATGGGTAATTGTATGTAAAATAATGTGATATCTGTATATTGTGAAATAAAGTATAATGTGATATCTTGTAACAATTGCAAGTCGCCCTGGATAAGGGCGTCTGCTAAGAAATAAATAATATATCTATATATATTATTGTTATTTTTTTCGTTTTTTTTTTTTTTTTGGATGTTAGGAGTTAGGATGCAATTTACTCGCGCATAGTTTTGAATGTTATTTCCGAATCTCTCCTTTAAAATGTCTGAAGGGGACACTGTATTACTTAAAACGTGAATTAACGTCTTCATACGTGTTAACATTGAGCAGTTACCCTGGGACTACACACCAGGTTCAGACGCATTGATTGGACTAATGTATCCACAGGCGACCTAAGACTCAGCGTTTCAACGGTGTCAGTAGTGCTCAACAGAAAAGAATGCATACAAAAAAATATTGTATACTGGCCATGGGCTTTGGTTTTGCCCAGAGCCGTAACTAAGCATTTAGCTACCGGGGCATGCATATATATATATATATTGTAGCGTTCTGTGCTATGGGGATGAGACAGACTCGGGAGAGACCAGATGAGGTTCCACGTACTTTTATTTTTTTAATTTCTTTAATAACACAACGAAACCCTGTTTGGGCCGGGGTTCACGCCAAAATAACAAATAGCTGTCTCTCTCTCTCTTTTACACCGCAGACTCACCGACAAGCAGTCTCTCAGCCGGTACTCTGTCTCTCGTAATCGCTCTCCAGTCAGACATTCACACGCATTCTCCCGCTCGCGGCTTCCCCCCCCTCCTACTTATAGCCTCTGGGGGAACCGCCCACTGCACACACACGCATGCACTCACGCAGACACACACCAACGGCGTGCCCCGTACCCTCACAATACATGGAACCTTAAACAGGACGTAACAAACAAGACAAACACAATGTCCAGGATGCTGCCATCGCCAGGGTCGTTACACAGCCCCCCCCTTAGTCCCTCGTCCCCGAGGGAAGAACAAAGTCTCGAAAACGACCCGGGAGGCGATGCTGTCTTTGCGGGCGGGAGCCCTGCGTGGAGGACGGGCTCCTGTCAGCCACAGGGGACAGGGAAACTGAACCGTCGGGGGAGGAACCCTCAGCCCTGGGGGTGGGAGGACTGTTAGGGCGGGGTGGATCAGGAGGGGGCAGGAGAGGACTGTCAGGAGCTGCTGGGTCGGATGGTGCTGGGTGTTGTCCCAGGTAGGGGGCCAGCCGATCCCGGTGCAGCACTACCTTTCGTCCTCTGTGAGGTAGCTGCACCCGGTAGGCCACGTCCCCGATCCTCTCCAGGACATGGCAAGGACCAAGCCAGTGGCTGTCCAATTTGGGGCAACGGCCCCGCTGTCTCTTGGGGCTGAAGACCCACACGAGCTCCCCGGCGGTGAAGTGGCGCCCCCGTACTCGGAGGTCATAGTTCCGCTTCTGCCGTACCCCAGCGGCCTGCAACTGGTCCCTGGCGAAGCTGTGGGCTGATTCCAGTCGGTCCTGTAGTCTCCTGGCATACTCAGGGCCCGGGGGTACACTGGGGGCATCTGGGGGACGACCAAAAGCTAGCTCCGCAGGAGTGCGCAGCTCACGCCCCAGCATGAGCAGGGCAGGGGTGCAGGCGGTGGAATCCTGGACAGCAGAGCGGCAGGCCAACAGCACGACAGGCAGGTGGGTGTCCCAGTCCCGCTGGTGGGTGGCGGTGGTGACAGCCAGCTGTACGGCCAGCGTGCGGTTGAACCTCTCCACCAGTCCGTCGCTCTGAGGGTGCAGAGGGGTGGTCCGCGTCTTCTTGATGCCCAGGCGCCGGCACATCCCGGCAAAGACCCGGGACTCAAAGTTGCGCCCTTGGTCGGAATGCAACTCTTGAGGGACCCCGAACCGGCTGAAGAACCCCTCCAGCAGTGCTTCAGCGACCGTCTCTGCCTCCTGGTCTGGCAAAGCGTACGCCTCTGGCCACTTAGTGAAGTAATCGAGGGCCACCAGAACGAACCGGTTCCCCCTCTCGGAGCGTGGAAAGGGGCCTAGTACGTCCACGGCAACCCTCTCCATAGGCCCCCCGACCTGGTACTGCTGGAGTGGGGCGTGCGACCGGCCCTGGGGTCCTTTCCGGGCAGTGCAGATGTCACAGCGTCGGCAGTGGTCCTCCACGTCTCGCCTGCACTGCCCCCAGTAGAACGACTGGCGGAGCCGCCTCAGGGTCTTCGTCACTCCAAAATGACCAGTGCCTGGGGTCCCATGATGGGCCTCTAGCACCTCCTGGCGCATCGCCCCCGGGACAACCACCTGCCACCTCACCTCCCCCGTGGCGGGCACCTTCCACTGCCGCTGAAGGACTCTGTCACGCAAGGCCAACCCGCTCCACTGAGCCCACAGCCCCCGAGTGGCGGTGGAAAAAGGGGCCACCTCCTCCCAGGGAGGCCTTCGCTGCTCCTCTAGCCAATGTAGTATGGGGCGGAGGTCCGGGTCTCGGTCCTGATGGGCTCTCCAGTCCACCCTCTCAGCCGATACTGCCACCCGGCATTGCTCTTCCCCCCGGCGGGACAGCTCTGCTTCCCTCTCCTCCTTTCTGCTGCAATGGGCGCATCCCTCCCGGGCACAGGGACGACGGGACAGCGCGTCCGCATTGGCGTGCTTCTCACCAGCCCGGTGTTGGATCCGGTACTGAAACGCCTGGAGCTGCTCGATCCAACGGGCGACCTGTCCCTCCGGCTCCCGGAACGTCAGGAGCCACTGCAGGGCAGCGTGGTCTGTGCGAATGGTGAAGGGGAGCCCGCAGAGATAGTGGCGGAAGTGGCGGACCCCCTCCACCACCGCAAGCAGCTCCCGTCGGGTGACGCAATACCGGCGCTCTGCCTTGCTGAGCGACCGGCTAAAATACGCCACCACATGCTCCCCTTCTGGACCCGGCTGGGATAAGACAGCCCCGATCCCCTCGTTGCTTGCATCCGTGTCCAGCAGGAAGGGAGAACGGACATCCGGGGGAGCCAGCACCGGGGACTGGCACAGCGCATGTTGCAGGGAGGCGAACGCCTCCTGGCACGCCGGGGTCCACTCAAAGGGCTCGTCTTTCCTCAGGAGGCGGTGCAGGGGGGCAGCGATGGTGGCAAAGCCCTGCACAAACCTGCGGTAGTAGGACGCAAGCCCTAGGAAGCTTCTAACCTGCCGGGGGTTGACGGGAATAGGCCAGTCCCTCACTGCGGTGACCTTGTCCACCTCTGTCTGGATCCCCTCTGCTCCCACTCGGTGCCCGAGGAACGAGACCTCCTGGCGCATCAGCTGGCACTTTTCAGAGTGCAGTTTTAGCCCCGCTTTCCTCACTCGCCGGAGCACCTCATGCAGGGAGGCCAGGGCGTCCTGGAAGGTCCCTCCGTGGACTAGCAGGTCATCCAGGTAGACCAGGCACTCCGAGGGGGGTACTCCGGCCAGCACCTTTTCCATGAGCCGCTCGAACGTTGCGGGGGCGTTGCAAAGTCCGAACGGCATCACAGTAAACTGCCACAGACCCCGTCCAGTGGAGAAGGCAGTCTTCGGCCGTGCAGAGGGATCCAGCGCAACCTGCCAGTAGCCGCTGCGGAGGTCCAGCGAAGAGAACCATCTAGAGCCGGCCACCAAGTCCAGGGACTCATCGATGCGGGGAAGGGGGTAGGAGTCCTTCTCCGTCACATCGTTCACTCGCCGGTAATCGACGCAGAAGCGCCACTTGCCGTCCTTCTTCCGCACCATGACTACCGGCGAGGTCCAGGGGCTGTCGGACGGCTCAATGATCCCCGCTGCCTTCATCTCCTCCAGCACCTGCTCTGTGGCTTCCTGGAGGGCGAGTGGTTGGCGGCGAGGGCGCTGCTTAATGGGGCGGGCGGCTCCCGTCTCGATCTGGTGCTGCACCAGGTGTGTCCGCCCCACGTCATCCGAGGCGGTAGTGAAACTGTGGCGATACTCATACACCAGTTCCCACAGCTGGCGACGCTCTTCTGTGCAAAGCCCTTCGCAGCTCCTGAGCCAAACTGCATGCACTGCGCTGAGAGCTGGGTCTTCAGGGGAGACTGGTGGCGGAGGGGAGATTGCTGGGGACGCTGAATTACTCCTGACAGTAGGGCGTGGCATGGCGGTATCCTCCCGCAGCCCTTGGGTAGCGGTTGGCGGCGCCGGGCAGGGTGGCGGGGCTGCCTGGGGGAGAGCTGCATTCCCCTGGGCCACGCTAGAACTGCAGGAGGGCGGCTGTACATGCTGGCGAGCATTGCGGCCTGAGGGTGGGCGTGTTGGCTGGCGAGCGTTGCGGCCTGAGAGTGGCCGTGTTGGCTGGCGAGCGTTGCGGCCTGAGGGTGGCCATGTTGGCTGGCGAGCGCTGGCACCTGAAGGCGGCTGTGCAAGCAGTAGCTCCTTCCGGAGTGGGGGCCGTCGAGACGCTGTATTGTCCCTGATGAGACTGGCGCATGATGGAGCCCGGGGGTGTGCTGAGGTCTCCCGTCTCATGGCGGCGGTACGTTGTGTCCTCGGCAGATCCCGAAACTGTCGTGCGAAGGGGTCCCGACTCCGACCCAGCGGTCCAAGGGGTGAGGCTAAAGCTAAAGCCGGGCTCCCCTGTATGTGCAGTGTCCCGGTCCGGAGGTTTAGCTGTCCGCCTGTGTAGCGCAGGAAGTCCAGGCCCAGTATGCAGGGGTCCTGTACAGCTGCTACCCAGACAGGGTGGTGTACTGTCCGTCCAGCCACTTCAATAGCAAGGTTGCCCTTTCCTTGCATGGGGGCTAGCTCTCCAGTCACAGTGCGCAACTGCACGGTGGTGGGCTCCAGCCGGACCCCTGCAGGGAGCACATCGGGGCGGATGAGAGTCACCGTGGAGCCAGTGTCCACGAGAGCAGTGCACGGGACCCCCTCAATGCGGACGGGGACATGGCAGAAGTCCCCGGCAGTGGTCCTTCCTACCGCTATAGCTGGCTGGCACTGTCTGTGGTCGGCTGTTTCCGTGAGGGGTGACGCCCTGCTCTGTCGGCTACACGGGTTAGTACTGGTGACGGCCGCTGCAGCTGGGTGGTCCGCGATTAATGGGACTGGACTGGGGGCACGCGTCGTCCCGTCTATGCGGGCCCCTTGGCGTTTCCCTGCGGTTGCTGTGTCAGGTGTGGTGGTGGTGCAGCAGCTGCTGCTGGGCAGTGGCGCCGTAGGTGGCCAGGCTGTCCACAGCCCCAGCACAGCTGTGGGGGGGTCTCAGGAGTCCGAGCTGGCTGGGTGATCGCCGCCCTGATGAGGGTGGTAAGCTCCGGGGGCCATGTGGGGTCAATGGTGCGGTACGGGGCCTCCTCTTCTTCTGCTTGAGCCATGCGAGCTCTAGGTGGTGTGTGGTCAGGCCGCCTCTTCTGCTGACCACTCTCGCTCCCAGGGGCATGGTCCCGCTCCCCCTCCTCGAGCACCGCCTCGACTCGTTCGGCGTGAGCCACGGCAAGCTCTAGGGAGGTTGGGGCAGCAAACCGGACCTGCTGACGTAGAGCGGTCGGGGTCAGTCCGCGAACAAAGGCCTCGACAGCCAGGTCCTCCTGGGTGGCTGGCGGGAACATTGGGTACCCCCTCCGGGCCAGGTACCGGACATCAGCAGCCAGTACGCCCAGTTTCTCTCCGGGAGCTCTAGTGCGGTTGGCCAGCTGCAGGCGCAACCCGACTGCGGGCTCCACTCTCCCAAAACGGCGTTCGAGAGCTGCGGTTAACACCTCGTATTGGGCCACCTCGTCTGGGCCCAAGTCCAGCAGAACCTGCAGCGCTTCTCCCTCTAATGCAGCCGCCAACTGTCCTGCTTTCTCCGTCGGCCCCCAGTCATTAGTGAGCGCTGCCATCCTGAATTTGACGTGGTACGCCTCCCACGGCGATCTACCGTCATATCGGCCTGCTTTCACTGGCTGCCGGCTCGCCCCTGGCAACATGTTCCCCCCACACCGCATATTCTCTCTCCCGTGATCGGCACGGGGCCCATGTCGGGGCTTAACGTCACGCTCTCTTGTCAGACACACGCTCAGTTCAGCAACCAATGTCCCATAGCTACTACAGCCATTTAGATCGACGGTGGTTAAACAATGTAAAGCCTCTTCTTCTAAACAAGCAATTAAATTACTGGCTTTCTCTCTGTCTGTCCAGTTGTTTACCATTGCCATCATTTCAAACTGCTTTACAAAGTCTCGCCAATCGGCCTTACCGTTGTACTGCAAACGGCTGTAATAAACCCCCTTGTTGACATTCTGCTGCAGGGCGGGCGTGTCCGATGGTGACGCTGCCTCCTCCTTGACGCGCACTTGCGCTCCTCCTATCTCTGTGGCCGATGACGTCCTTGCGGCGGCCGAAGAATCTCCTTCTCTCTCGATGACGATGGCGCAGTGCCCCTCAGCCTGCGGAGCAGTCTGTCTGTCTCCCAGCTCCGCCATCTTGATCCCTCTTTCCGCTTTCGCCCAAGGGTTCTTGCTCCTCCCTCGCTCCATGTTCTCTCCTCCCCATGCAGCGCCCATTCTCGGGTAGCTCCTGACCCTCAGCTCAGCGACCAGCTCCTCCAGTCTGGCTCGCAGCTCGTCTTCTCTCATCTCTCTCGCGTCCGCCATCTTCTCCCTCTTGCTTCTGTTTCACCCCTCGTGACAGGCACTGTACAAATCCCACTCCTGAAACACCAATGTAGCGTTCTGTGCTATGGGGATGAGACAGACTCGGGAGAGACCAGATGAGGTTCCACGTACTTTTATTTTTTTAATTTCTTTAATAACACAACGAAACCCTGTTTGGGCCGGGGTTCACACCAAAATAACAAATAGCTGTCTCTCTCTCTCTTTTACACCGCAGACTCACCGACAAGCAGTCTCTCAGCCGGTACTCTGTCTCTCGTAATCGCTCTCCAGTCAGACATTCACACGCATTCTCCCGCTCGCGGCTTCCCCCCCCTCCTACTTATAGCCTCTGGGGGAACCGCCCACTGCACACACACGCATGCACTCACGCAGACACACACCAACGGCGTGCCCCGTACCCTCACAATACATGGAACCTTAAACAGGACGTAACAAACAAGACAAACACAATGTCCAGGATGCTGCCATCGCCAGGGTCGTTACAATATATATATATATATATATATATATATATATATATATATATATATATATATATATATATATATATATTAGCTCAAAGAGCCAGCTGCCCAACGTTTCGATATGTTGTACATATCTTTCTCAAGGGAGCCTGTGTTTGAATCCAAACATTGGAGGTATTTATAGGTTTTTGACGGCATGACAACTACTTGTTATTGTTTACATTCAAATTCATGATTTATTCTTACATGATGTAATGGTGTTCTATATATTGTGACATCATTTTTACTTCTATCTTTGAATCTGTATTAATTCCAATTAACACTACTTTACATAAACTTATATTTTTATTATATCATCCAATGCTGGCTCTGAGGATCAGTCTAGATTTGGCCTCCCCAGCGCATCAGCATGCACAACTTTTGAATGAATTTTGTTTATTTATTTAAATGTTATATATTTATTGAAGTTAATTAGTTCATTCTTTTCTGTTGAGTCCCGCTGGCATAATCGTGTTCAGTCTATTTATCCATTTACTTTCTTTTATTCTTCTATATGTCGCATTGTCTAATTTGAGCTGTTCTAATACTACAAACTTTACATAATTTATGTCATGTCCCTGACTGGTGAGGTGCTGTACTATTGGTTCCCTCATTTTTTTTTTATTTCTAATTAACATAAAGGTGGTTCTGAATTATTTTATATAAAGTAGTTCCAGTCTCTCCAACATATTTGATTTCATCACATTTTTCACAGGCTATTCCATAAACAACATTGCTATTTTTACAGTAGGTATTAGTTTTTAGTGGATATGTGGTGTTCTTATGTTTAAATATATTTTTACGTTTGTCTATGTGTTTACACACTTTACATCTCCTAGTGCATATGTTAGTAGAACCTATTTTGTCAATTATTCTTTTATGTTTACTGTGAACTAAAATATCACCTAAATTAGCTTCTCTTTTGAATGCTACAACTGGGGCCTTAAGAAATACTTTTTTTAATTTTTCTGAATTATATAGAATCCGCAAGTGTTTCCAAACTATCTTAGAAATATTGGGCAAAAGTTTAGAGTAAGTCATTATTAATGGGACTCTTTTGACCTTTTTATCTCTATTTTTATAATCTAGTAGATCATCTCTTTTTAGTTTATCAACTTTTCTTAACTCCGTCTCTATAATTCTTTCTTTGTATCCTCTTTTTTAAGATTTGTTTTTAATACATTTCTTTGTTTTACATAGTCACTTTCTTTTGAGCATATTCTTCGTATTCTTATTCCTAGACCCTTTGGGATTGCCCTTTTAGTGTGTATCGGATGTGCAGAGGACATGTGTAAATACTGGTGCATGTCAGTAGGTTTACAGAAGAGGTCAGTCTCAATTGAACCTTCTTCAAGTTTTACTATGGTATCTAAAAATTCTATTTCTTTCCTTGTCCATCGAAGGTCCACCTTAATATTACTGTGTATTTCATTTGCCATTTTATGAAACTGGAAAAGAGATTCTTCTCCATGTGTCCAAACCCCAAAAATATCATCTACAAACCGAATGTATTCTAAAGGTTCTCTTTCTGATTTTCTAAGTAATTGTTCTTCCCATTTCCCCATGTATGTACTGGCAAAATGCATTCCTAATTTAGATCCTATTGCGGTACCATCGTTTTGTTTGTAATTCTTATCAACAAATGTAAAATAACTGTTTTCTAAAACCATGTTGATCATGTTCAGTACCTCTGCTGTAGGTATTGATTTATCTAGTCTATTATCTAGTGCTTTTTGACAAGCTTCTAAAGTTTCTTTACGAGGGACACTTGGGTACAAGGATTTTACATCCATGCAAAATAAAATTGTATTCTCTGGAAGGTTGTGTTTTATTGATTCAAGTCTTTTTAAAAATTGTGTTGTATCCTTAACATAGCTTGGTAATTTCTCAACGTGAGACCTAAGTTGTTTTTCTGCTATTTCAGCTATTATGTGTGTTGGATTATCAATTCTACTGACTATCATTCGCATAGGGTGATTTTCTTTGTGCATTTTAGGATTTCCTCTTGCTAGGCCTGTTCTTGCATTATGTGGCTGCATGTATTTTTTTAATTCTTTTGATATAATGCCTTTATTGTATAGTCTCTCCGCAATTTCCTTAACCTCTTTTACCGATTTATTGATCTTATTGCTTTTAACTTCTTCATATGTATCTGTATTATTTAATTCACATTCTACAGATTTCATATAGTCATCTGTGTTCATTATCACTACGCACCTTGAAGCAACCGGAGGTGGATGGAAAGACTCCAACACGGCTGTTGTACTCTTGAGCAAGGTACTTTACCTAGATTGCTCCAGTACAAACCCAACTGTGTAAAATGGGTAATTGTATGTAAAATAATGTGATATCTGTATATTGTGAAATAATGTATAATGTGATATCTTGTAACAATTGCAAGTCGCCCTGGATAAGGGCGTCTGCTAAGAAATAAATAATATATCTATATATATTATTGTTATTTTTTTCGTTTTTTTTTTTTTTTTGGATGTTAGGAGTTAGGATGCTATTTACTCGCGCATAGTTTTGAATGTTATTTCCGAATCTCTCCTTTAAAATGTCTGAAGGGGACACTGTATTACTTAAAACGTGAATTAACGTCTTCATACGTGTTAACAGTGATCAGTTACCCTGGGACTACACACCAGGTTCAGACGCATTGATTGGACTAATGTATCCACAGGCGACCTAAGACTCAGCGTTTCAACGGTGTCAGTAGTGCTCAACAGAAAAGAATGCATACAAAAAAATATTGTATACTGGCCATGGGCTTTGGTTTTGCCCAGAGCCGTAACTAAGCATTTAGCTACCGGGGCATGCAAATATATATATATATATATATATATATATATATATATATATATATATATATATATATATATATATAAATTGAATGCACCTTGAAGCAACCGGAGGTGGATGGAAAGACTCCAACACGGCTGTTGTACTCTTGAGCAAGGTACTTTACCTAGATTGCTCCAGTACAAACCCAACTGTGTAAAATGGGTAATTGTATGTAAAATAATGTGATATCTGTATATTGTGAAATAATGTATAATGTGATATCTTGTAACAATTGCAAGTCGCCCTGGATAAGGGCGTCTGCTAAGAAATAAATAATATATCTATATATATTATTGTTATTTTTTTCGTTTTTTTTTTTTTTTTGATGTTAGGAGTTAGGATGCTATTTACTCGCGCATAGTTTTGAATGTTATTTCCGAATCTCTCCTTTAAAATGTCTGAAGGGGACACTGTATTACTTAAAACGTGAATTAACGTCTTCATACGTGTTAACAGTGATCAGTTACCCTGGGACTACACACCAGGTTCAGACGCATTGATTGGACTAATGTATCCACAGGCGACCTGAGACTCACCGTTTCAACGGTGTCAGTAGTGCTCAACAGAAAAGAATGCATGCAGAAAAATATTGTATACTGGCCATGGGCTTTGGTTTTGCCCAGAGCCGTAACTAAGCATTTAGCTACCGGGGCATGCAAATATATATATATATATATATATATATATATATATATATATATATATATATATATATATATATATATATAAAAATTGAATGCACCTTGAAGCAACCGGAGGTGGATGGAAAGACTCCAACACGGCTGTTGTACTCTTGAGCAAGGTACTTTACCTAGATTGCTCCAGTACAAACCCAACTGTGTAAAATGGGTAATTGTATGTAAAATAATGTGATATCTGTATATTGTGAAATAATGTATAATGTGATATCTTGTAACAATTGCAAGTCGCCCTGGATAAGGGCGTCTGCTAAGAAATAAATAATATATCTATATATATTATTGTTATTTTTTTCGTTTTTTTTTTTTTTTGGATGTTAGGAGTTAGGATGCTATTTACTCGCGCATAGTTTTGAATGTTATTTCCGAATCTCTCCTTTAAAATGTCTGAAGGGTACACTGTATTACTCAAAACGTGAATTAACGTCTTCATACGTGTTAACAGTGAGCAGTTACCCTGGGACTACACACCAGGTTCAGACGCATTGATTGGACTAATGTATCCACAGGCGACCTAAGACTCAGCGTTTCAACGGTGTCAGTAGTGCTCAACAGAAAAGAAGGCATACAGAAAAATATTGTATACTGGCCATGGGCTTTGGTTTTGCCCAGAGCCGTAACTAAGCATTTAGCTACCGGGGCATGCATATATATATATATATATATATATATATATATATATATATATATATATATATATATATATATAAAAATTGCATGCACCTTGAAGCAACCGGAGGTGGATGGAAAGACTCCGACACGGCTGTTGTACTCTTGAGCAAGGTACTTTACCTAGATTGCTCCAGTACAAACCCAACTGTGTAAAATGGGTAATTGTATGTAAAATAATGTGATATCTGTATATTGTGAAATAATGTATAATGTGATATCTTGTAACAATTGCAAGTCGCCCTGGATAAGGGCGTCTGCTAAGAAATAAATAATATATCTATATATATTATTGTTATTCTTTTCGTTTTTTTTTTTTTGGATGTTAGGAGTTAGGATGCTATTTACTCGCGCATAGTTTTGAATGTTATTTCCGAATCTCTCCTTTAAAATGTCTGAAGGGCACACTGTATTACTTAAAACGTGAATTAACGTCTTCATACGTGTTAACAGTGATCAGTTACCCTGGGACTACACACCAGGTTCAGACGCATTGATTGGACTAATGTATCCACAGGCGACCTGAGACTCACCGTTTCAACGGTGTCAGTAGTGCTCAACAGAAAAGAATGCATACAGAAAAATATTGTATACTGGACATGGGCTTTGGTTTTGCCCAGAGCCGTAACTAAGCATTTAGCTACCGGGGCATGCAAATATATATATATATATATATATATATATATATATATATATATATATATATATATATATATTGCATGCACCTCCGGTTGAAGCAACAGGAGGTGAATGGAAAGACTCCATATCATAGCTACCGGGGCATGCAAAACTCCATATCGTAGATACCGGGGCATGCAATTATATATATATATATATATATATATATATATATATATATATATATATATATATATATATTAACAGTGTTAACAGTGAGCAGTTACCCTGGGACTACACACCAGGTTCAGACGCATTGATTGGATTAATGTATCCACAGGCGACCTGAGACTCACCGTTTCAACGGTGTCAGTAGTGCTCAACAGAAAAGAATGCATGCAGAAAAATATTGTATACTGGCCATGGGCTTTGGTTTTGCCCAGAGCCGTAACTAAGCATTTAGCTACCGGGGCATGCAAATATATATATATATATATATATATATATATATATATATATATATATATATATATATATATATATATATATATATATATAAAAATTGAATGCACCTTGAAGCAACCGGAGGTGGATGGAAAGACTCCAACACGGCTGTTGTACTCTTGAGCAAGGTACTTTACCTAGATTGCTCCAGTACAAACCCAACTGTGTAAAATGGGTAATTGTATGTAAAATAATGTGATATCTGTATATTGTGAAATAATGTATAATGTGATATCTTGTAACAATTGCAAGTCGCCCTGGATAAGGGCGTCTGCTAAGAAATAAATAATATATCTATATATATTATTGTTATTTTTTTCTTTTTTTTTTTTTTTGGATGTTAGGAGTTAGGATGCTATTTACTCGCGCATAGTTTTGAATGTTATTTCCGAATCTCTCCTTTAAAATGTCTGAAGGGTACACTGTATTACTTAAAACGTGAATTAACGTCTTCATACGTGTTAAAAGTGAGCAGTTACCCTGGGACTACACACCAGGTTCAGACGCATTGATTGGACTAATGTATCCACAGGCGACCTAAGACTCAGCGTTTCAACGGTGTCAGTAGTGCTCAACAGAAAAGAATGCATACAAAAAAATATTGTATACTGGCCATGGGCTTTGGTTTTGCCCAGAGCCGTAACTAAGCATTTAGCTACCGGGGCATGCATATATATATATATTTTAGCTCAAAGAGCCAGCTGCCCAACGTTTCGATATGTTGTACATATCTTTCTCAAGGGAGCCTGTGTTTGAATCCAAACATTGGAGGTTTTTATAGGTTTTTGACGGCATGACAACTACTTGTTATTGTTTACATTCAAATTCATGATTTATTCTTACATGATGTAATGGTGTTCTATATATTGTGACATCATTTTTACTTCTATCTTTGAATCTGTATTAATTCCAATTAACACTTCTTTACATAAACTTATATTTTTATTATATCATGCAATGCTGGCTCTGAGGATCAGTCTAGATTTGGCCTCCCCAGCGCATCAGCATGCACAACTTTTGAATGAATTTTGTTTATTTATTTAAATGTTATATATTTATTGAAGTTAATTAGTTCATTCTTTTCTGTTGAGTCCCGCTGGCATAATCGTGTTCAGTCTATTTATCCATTTACTTTCTTTTATTCTTCTATATGTCGCATTGTCGAATTTGAGCTGTTCTAATACTACAAACTTTACATCATTTATGTCATGTCCCTGACTGGTGAAGTGCTGTACTATTGGTTCCCTCATTTTTTTTATTTCTAATTAACGAAAGGTGGTTCTGAATTCTTTTATATAAAGTAGTTCCAGTCTCTCCAACATATTTGATTTCATCACATTTTTCACAGGCTATTCCATAAACAACATTGCTATTTTTACAGTAGGTATTAGTTTTTAGTGGATATGTGGTGTTCTTATGTTTAAATATATTTTTACGTTTGTCTATGTGTTTACACACTTTACATCTCCTAGTGCATATGTTAGTAGAACCTATTTTGTCAATTATTCTTTTATGTTTACTGTGAACTAAAATATCACCTAAATTAGCTTCTCTTTTGAATGCTACAACTGGGGCCTTAAGAAATACTTTTTTTAAATTTTTCTGAATTATGTAGAATCCGCAAGTGTTTCCAAACTATCTTAGAAATATTGGGCAAAAGTTTAGAGTAAGTCATTATTAATGGGACTCTTTTGACCTTTTTATCTCTATTTTTATAATCTAGTAGATCATCTCTTTTTAGTTTATCAACTTTTCTTAACTCCGTCTCTATAATTCTTTCTTTGTATCCTCTTTTTTAAGATTTGTTTTTAATACATTTCTTTGTTTTACATAGTCACTTTCTTTTGAGCATATTCTTCGTATTCTTATTCCTAGACCCTTTGGGATTGCCCTTTTAGTGTGTATCGGATGTGCAGAGGACATGTGTAAATACTGGTGCATGTCAGTAGGTTTACAGAAGAGGTCAGTCTCAATTGAACCTTCTTCAAGTTTTACTATGGTATCTAAAAATTCTATTTCTTTCCTTGTCCATCGAAGGTCCACCTTAATATTACTGTGTATTTCATTTGCCATTTTTATGAAACTGGAAAAGAGATTCTTCTCCATGTGTCCAAACCCCAAAAATATCATCTACAAACCGAATGTATTCTAAAGGTTCTCTTTCTGATTTTCTAAGTAATTGTTCTTCCCATTTCCCCATGTATGTACTGGCAAAATGCATTCCTAATTTAGATCCTATTGCGGTACCATCGTTTTGTTTGTAATTCTTATCAACAAATGTAAAATAACTGTTTTCTAAAACCATGTTGATCATGTTCAGTACCTCTGCTGTAGGTATTGATTTATCTAGTCTATTATCTAGTGCTTTTTGACAAGCTTCTAAAGTTTCTTTACGAGGGACACTTGGGTACAAGGATTTTACATCCATGCAAAATAAAATTGTATTCTCTGGAAGGTTGTGTTGTATTGATTCAAGTCTTTTTAAAAATTGTGTTGTATCCTTAACATAGCTTGGTAATTTCTCAACGTGAGACCTAAGTTGTTTTTCTGCTATTTCAGCTATTATGTGTGTTGGATTATCAATTGTACTGACTATCATTCGCATAGGGTGATTTTCTTTGTGCATTTTAGGATTTCCTCTTGCTAGGCCTGTTCTTGCATTATGTGGCTGCATGTATTTTTTTAATTCTTTTGATATAATGCCTTTATTGTATAGTGTCTCCGTAATTTCCTTAACCTCTTTTACCGATTTATTGATCTTATTGCTTTTAACTTCTTCATATGTATCTGTATTATTTAATTCACATTCTACAGATTTCATATAGTCATCTGTGTTCATTATCACTACGCACCTTGAAGCAACCGGAGGTGGATGGAAAGACTCCAACACGGCTGTTGTACTCTTGAGCAAGGTACTTTACCTAGATTGCTCCAGTACAAACCCAACTGTGTAAAATGGGTAATTGTATGTAAAATAATGTGATATCTGTATATTGTGAAATAATGTAAAATGTGATGTCTTGTAACAATTGCAAGTCGCCCTGGATAAGGGCGTCTGCTAAGAAATAAATAATATATCTATATATATTATTGTTATTTTTTTCGTTTTCTTTTTTTTTTTGGATGTTAGGAGTTAGGATGCTATTTACTCGCGCATAGTTTTGAATGTTATTTCCGAATCTCTCCTTTAAAATGTCTGAAGGGTACACTGTATTACTTAAAACGTGAATTAACGTTTTCATACGTGTTAACAGTGAGCAGTTACCCTGGGACTACACACCAGGTTCAGACGCATTGATTGGACTAATGAATCCACAGGCGACCTAAGACTCAGCGTTTCAACGGTGTCAGTAGTGCTCAACAGAAAAGAATGCATACAAAAAAATATTGTATACTGGCCATGGGCTTTGGTTTTGCCCAGAGCCGTAACTAAGCATTTAGCTACCGGGGCATGCAAATATATATATATATATATAAATTGAATGCACCTCCGTTTGAAGCAACAGGAGGTGGATGGAAAGACTCCATATCATATCTACCGGGGCATGCAAGACTACATATCGTAGATACCGGGGCATGCAATTATACATATATATATATATATATATATATATATATATATATATATATATATATATATATATATATATATATATATATATATATATATTTATAGTCTTCCAACGTGTTAACAGTGAGCAGTTACCCTGTGACTACACACCATGGTCAGACGCATTGATTGGACTAATGTATCCACAGGCGACCTAAGACTCACCGTTTCAACGGTGTCAGTAGTGCTCAACGGAAAAGAATGCATACAGAAAAATATTATATACTGGCCATGGGCTTTGGTTTTGCCGAGAGCCGTAACTAAGCATTTAGCTACCGGGGCATGCATATATATATATATATATATATATATATATATATATATATATATATATATATATATATATATATATATATATATATAAATTGCATGCACCTTGAAGCAACCGGAGGTGGATGGAAAGACTCCAACACGGCTGTTGTACTCTTGAGCAAGGTACTTTACCTAGATTGCTCCAGTACAAACCCAACTGTGTAAAATGGGTAATTGTATGTAAAATAATGTGATATCTGTATATTGTGAAATAATGTATAATGTGATATCTTGTAACAATTGCAAGTCGCCCTGGATAAGGGCGTCTGCTAAGAAATAAATAATATATCTATATATATTATTGTTATTTTTTTCGTTTTCTTTTTTTTTTTGGATGTTAGGAGTTAGGATGCTATTTACTCGCGCATAGTTTTGAATGTTATTTCCGAATCTCTCCTTTAAAATGTCTGAAGGGTACACTGTATTACTTAAAACGTGAATTAACGTCTTCATACGTGTTAACAGTGAGCAGTTACCCTGGGACTACACACCAGGTTCAGACGCATTGATTGGACTAATGAATCCACAGGCGACCTAAGACTCAGCGTTTCAACGGTGTCAGTAGTGCTCAACAGAAAAGAATGCATACAAAAAAATATTGTATACTGGCCATGGGCTTTGGTTTTGCCCAGAGCCGTAACTAAGCATTTAGCTACCGGGGCATGCAAATATATATATATATATATAAATTGAATGCACCTCCGTTTGAAGCAACAGGAGGTGGATGGAAAGACTCCATATCATATCTACCGGGGCATGCAAGACTACATATCGTAGATACCGGGGCATGCAATTATACATATATATATATATATATATATATATATATATATATATATATATATATATATATATATATATATATATATATATATATATATATATATATATTTATAGTCTTCCAACGTGTTAACAGTGAGCAGTTACCCTGTGACTACACACCATGGTCAGACGCATTGATTGGACTAATGTATCCACAGGCGACCTAAGACTCACCGTTTCAACGGTGTCAGTAGTGCTCAACGGAAAAGAATGCATACAGAAAAATATTATATACTGGCCATGGGCTTTGGTTTTGCCGAGAGCCGTAACTAAGCATTTAGCTACCGGGGCATGCATATATATATATATATATATATATATATATATATATATATATATATATATATATATATATATATATATATATATATATAAATTGCATGCACCTTGAAGCAACCGGAGGTGGATGGAAAGACTCCAACACGGCTGTTGTACTCTTGAGCAAGGTACTTTACCTAGATTGCTCCAGTACAAACCCAACTGTGTAAAATGGGTAATTGTATAAAAAATAATGTGATATCTGTATATTGTGAAATAATGTATAATGTGATATCTTGTAACAATTGCAAGTCGCCCTGGATAAGGGCGTCTGCTAAGAAATAAATAATATATCTATATATATTATTGTTATTTTTTTCGTTTTCTTTTTTTTTTTGGATGTTAGGAGTTAGGATGCTATTTACTCGCGCATAGTTTTGAATGTTATTTCCGAATCTCTCCTTTAAAATGTCTGAAGGGTACACTGTATTACTTAAAACGTGAATTAACGTCTTCATACGTGTTGACAGTGAGCAGTTACCCAGGGACTACACACCAGGTTCAGACGCATTGATTGGACTAATGAATCCACAGGCGACCTAAGACTCAGCGTTTCAACGGTGTCAATAGTGCTCAACAGAAAAGAATGCATACAAAAAAATATTGTATACTGGCCATGGGCTTTGGTTTTGCCCAGAGCCGTAACTAAGCATTTAGCTACCGGGGCATGCAAATATATATATATATATATTTAAATTGAATGCACCTTGAAGCAACCGGAGGTGGATGGAAAGACTCCAACACGGCTGTTGTACTCTTGAGCAAGGTACTTTACCTAGATTGCTCCAGTACAAACCCAACTGTGTAAAATGGGTAATTGTATGTAAAATAATGTGATATCTGTATATTGTGAAATAATGTATAATGTGATATCTTGTAACAATTGCAAGTCGCCCTGGATAAGGGCGTCTGCTAAGAAATAAATAATATATCTATATATATTATTGTTATTTTTTTCGTTTTTTTTTTATTTTGGATGTTAGGAGTTAGGATGCTATTTACTCGCGCATAGTTTTGAATGTTATTTCCGAATCTCTCCTTTAAAATGTCTGAAGGGGACACTATATTACTTAAAACGTGAATTAACGTCTTCATACGTGTTAACAGTGAGCAGTTACCCTGGGACTACACACCAGGTTCAGACGCATTGATTGGACTAATGTATCCACAGGCGACCTAAGACTCAGCGTTTCAACGGTGTCAGTAGTGCTCAACAGAAAAGAATGCATACAAAAAAATATTGTATACTGGCCATGGGCTTTGGTTTTGCCCAGAGCCGTAACTAAGCATTTAGCTACCGGGGCATGCAAATATATATATATATATATATATATATATATATATATATATATATATATATATATATATATATAAATTGCATGCACCTTGAAGCTAAATTGCATGCACCTTGAACCATAGCTACTGGGGCATGCAAAACTCCATATCGTAGATACCGGGGCATGCAAATATATATATATATATATCCTGGGATTACACACCAGTTTCAGAGGCATTGATTGGACTAACGTATCCACAGGCGACCTAAGACTCACCGTTTCAACGGTGTCAGTAGTGCTCAACAGAAAAAAATGCATACAGAAAAATATTGTATACTGGCCATGGGCTTTGGTTTTGCCGAGAGCCGTAACTAAGCATTTAGCTACCGGGGCATGCAAATATACATGTATATATATATATATATATATATATATATATATATACTCAGACGCATTGATTGTACTAATGTATCCGCAGACGACCTACACTCTAAAAAGCAAAGGTTCTAGTAAGAACCTTTTAGGGTTCCTGGGGTTGATACTGTGGAGGAACCTTTTAAGGTGCCTCGAAGAACATTTTTACTAGGGTTCCATGAGGAACATTACAAATAAGGATCTTTTAAGAACCTCAAGGTTCTACTTGGAACATTTTATGTTTATTTACAAACTTACATGCGTAATATTATATATATATATATATATATATATATATATATATATATATATATATATATATATTATTTGTTTACTTAGCAGACGCCTTTATCCAAGGCTACTTACAGAGACTCGGGTGTGTGAACTATGCATCAGCTGCAGAGTCACTTACAATTACGTCTCACCCGAAAGACGGAGCACAAGGAGGTTAAGTGACTTGCGCAGGGTCACACAATGAGTCAGTGGCTGAGGTAGGATTTGAACCGGGGACCTTCTGGTTACAAGCCCTTTTCTTTAACCACTGGACCACACAGCCTCCTATATATATATATATAATATGCGTGTCTGCATAATTTGTCTGGTTAAATAACATGCTAGGAATTACTGTTTTGCAATATCAATAAAAACAAAGAAATACTTTTTATAGAAACCCTTTATTACAGGTAGAGTAATAAAATAAATAAATACAGTATAGGAGTTATACTTTTAATTATAACACATAAATAAATGCATACAAATGACAGTCTGTATATGTTTCGTTACTCTTAGAATAACAAATACACAAATAAGTGAAAGGCTGACAACATTTCTTGACCGGTAGATATATAAATATATGAATTATAACTAATCATAATATATTATCCATAATGTAATAAATTTAATTACAAACAAAACAAGCAAAAACCTAGCTTTAGTCACAAGTATTTTATAAAACAAGTATTATAAAAAAAATGAACACATTTATTTTTATTTATTTATTTATTGCATTTATATAGCGCTTTTTATACAAAAGTATCGCAAAGCACTGTATAGTACATAGCAGGAAAAAAATCACAATCCGTTTGTATAGCAGGTCACACATATAACTGCTACACTCAGCCCATTTAAATACAGATTTAAACAGTATACACAATACAAAAGCACCAATTTTAAAGTTACATTAAAACCCACTAAGATAAGCGAGCCATTTTATAAAAGTGTGTTTTTAGTCTTGACTTGAAAACTGTAATGGACCCAGATTTCCTGATAAACGAAGGCTGAGCATTCCAGAAAAAAGCCCTGCCTCCCGTGTTGTTTTGTTGACCCTAGGAATAACCAGCAGCCCCACATCCTGTGATTTCAGAGTGTGGTTTGGAAGATACGGTGTCAGTAACTCCTGTAAATAATGAGGTGCTAATCCATTCAGGGCCTTATAAGTTAACAGCAAAATCACCATTTAAAAAAGTACATTACAATAATCAATTCTAGATGAAACAAAGACATGTATTATTCTCTCGGCAACAGATACAGAAATAATTAGAACATAAGAAAGTTGTTTGTTTGGTTGTTAGTAGCTTATTGATCCCAGAATCTCATCAAGCAGCTTCTTGAAGGATCCCAGGGTGTCAGCTTCAACAACATTACTGGGGAGTTGGTCTAAGTTTGGCTATATTTCTCAAATGGTAAAAATATACTTTAGTAACTTCCCTAGTATGAGTCTAAAATGATAGATCAGACTCAAAGATTACCCTCAAACTCTTAATTTCGAGTTTAAATTTTGATGAGAGACTGCAAGGGTCGTGCTCATGTAATCCTACATTTCCTTTTAGTTGGTTCTGTGAGCCCAGTAGCATAACCTCTGTTTTATCTCAATTCAACATTAGGAGATTCTGTGACATCCAATGCTTGATGTCTGTAAGGCAAGTAGCTAATAACACCCAGGCAGAAGAATGTCCTTGCTTTAGGGACAGATAATAGCTGGTTATCATCAGCATAGCTGTATACAACTGTAAGTTGCCCTGGGTAAGGGTGTCTGCTAAAAAAAAAAATAATAATAATAATAAAAAAAAAATAGTAATCCCTGGGCCTGTGGTTATTATAGCACAACCAACACCCTTATTGCTTTCCCGACCTGGCGCCTGACAAAAGAAAGTTTACTATTCCCACTATACTAGGTAGAGTTTTCTGATCTTTTTGAGTACCCAAAATACATTTCTCAATATAATATTAGGCTGTTTTTTCTCTGTGGGTATTTGATATTGTACACAAAATACAAGGAAAAAAGAAGCCCAAATCTCTGGGTGAGGGCCTCAGGTTATTATTATATGTTTATTTAGCAGACACCTTTATCCAAGGCTTACAGAGACTAGGGAGTGTGAACTATGCATCAGCTGCAGAGTCACTTACAATTATGTCTCACCCGAAAGACGGAGCACAAGGAGGTTAAGTGGCTTGCTCAAGGTCACACAATGAGTCAGTTTGCTGAGGTGGGATTTGAACTGTGGACTTCCTGGTTACGAACCCTTTTCTTTAACCACTGGAACACACAGCCTCCTCAGCAAGTAGATGTTGTCCATTCATTCTCAGACCAATTTTTGTATCAAGATGGAAGGGGTTTCCCCAGATAATGACAGGTGTGGGAGTTGTAGGGTCCTTAAAAAAAAAAAAAAAAAACAGAAAAATAAATCACTTACACTGTATTTTAAAAAAAGCAATTGGCATGCTGACGCAGCGTCTTACGTTATATTGTGATCATCTTTATTTGCATATTCCCATTCCCTTAATTCTTCAATTTCAACACCATCCCTCTCCCCTGATGTAATAATTCATAGCTGTTAGTTTTTAATACTTTTCATGTATTGTATTTGATGCCATGGGCTAGAAGAATTGGAGGTAATTCCAGCATGAATGAGACACGGACAGTGCGCCACGTTCAACCTTGACCTCTGTACACCAGAAGCAGTTTAAAGTAGATTTATGTACATTTAAAGCAACATTGTCTTTGTTCATGATTATATATGATAAGTGTATTAGTTTGGTTCTCAAACAAACAAACAAAAAAATCCTTGCATGTTTTTTGCTCCGCCCCAAGTGTAAAACCAAATATTCTCTGACAGCATATAGACAGTACGTGTTTTCCGCAGCAAACAGATTCTTACGGTCTCTGTTCATGATGAGAAAGAGTTTAACTGAGTGCATTGTTTCGATATGTTTGATTGGTCTCGCAGCAGTATGGGTAAAAATAGACTGAATGGCCTTGTCCTGCTAATATGTCCGGACATGTCCCAGGAGGAAGTGTTACAGCGTTTCGATAGATCAGGCCATAGGAGGATTAGCAAACCCTGATTTAAAGTAAAGTCTTCTAAATTAGTTTTTAATTGTGGCATCATACAGTCTCAGCAGTCCGATCAGTCTTAGCATTAGTATCAGCAATCTTACCAGTCCCAGCAGTGTCAGCACCGGTCTTACCAGTTTCAGCACCAGTCTTACCAGTCCCAGCAGTAGCAGCACCAGTCCCAGCAGTGGCAGCACCAGTCTTACCAGTCCCAGCAGTGGCAGCACCAGTCTTACCAGTTCCAGCAGTAGAAGCACCACTCTTACCAGTCAAAGCAGTAGCAGCACCAGTCTTACCAGTCCCAGCAGTACCAGTCTTACCAGTTTCAGCAGTAGCAGCACCAGTCTTACCAGTCCCAGCAGTAGCAGAACCACTTACCAGTCCCAGCAGCACCAGTCTTACCAGTTCCAGCAGTAGCAGCACCAGTCTTACCAGTTCCAGCAGTAGCAGCACCAGTCCTGCCAGTCCCAGCAGTGTCAGCATCAGTTCCAGAAGTAGCAGCACCAGTCTTACCAGTTCCAGTTGGAGCATCAGTGTCATCAGTGTCAGCATTAAGTTCAATAGCAGTGAACCAAACGCATGTCTCTCAATGAAGGTATAAACCCATCTACGTGTTCATATCTATAACTTCTATTCTTCTTGTCCTTTTAATATCACATTGTGGAGTAGTGGTTAGGGCTCTGGATTCTGGACTGGAGGGTTGTGGGTTCAATCCCCAGTGGGGGACACTGCTGTTGTACCCTTGAGCAAGGTACTTTACCTAGATTGCTCCAGTAAAAACCCAACTGTATAAATGGGTAATTGTATGTAAATAATGTGATATCTGTATAATGTGAAATAATGTATAATGTGATATCTTGTAACAATTGTAAGTCGCCCTGGATAAGGGCGTCTGCTAAGAAATAAATAATAATAATAATAATAATATTTCTAACAGTGTGAATAGGGTAATTTTAGGAATTTGTTGTATCGCTTTGCAGTTTGCATTAATAGTCTCCAGGCTTTAAAATATGATAAATTTCACCTTCGTAACATGAACAGGATATGCACAGGGTTTTGTTTTTTTTTTTAGACAAAAATTTGATTTTTGCCTCAGTAAAAATCTATTCCTAGCTAAGCCCCAGGTAACATTAAACTGGTAAGATGGACCATGTCTAGGCAAAATGATCACATGCTTGACATGATAAAACAAGCCCCACCTTGCCCAGACTTAGAGCCAAAGGATTGTATGAACATGTGCCCATACTCACCTTGCCCAGTCAAGCAAAAGGATCAGCTGTTTAATATCATACAGCATAATGCATCTTGACCAAACAACATGGTCAATAAAGTCTGCTATGTGAGCCAATTAATATATATATATATATATATATATATATATATATATATATATATATATGTTTCTCTACAGCAGTTGAATTGACAGTAGAAAGTTATGTAAAATAGTTTTTTAAAGAAAACCTTTTTTTCATGAAAGAATATTTGTCTGTTAGTTAAAAGGACAGCTTGAAATTGTGTTTAGTTTTTCCTGAAGCTTACAGTACTCCCGAAAACATTTGTGGATCACTCACTTTTTTCCTTTGCACTTTAAGATATATGCTGTTTGTTGGCAACTGAAACTGCCCCTCCTCTAAAGTGATCAGATTGATTAGAGGTACAGTACTTGTGTCTCCCAATACCAATGCATCAAATTAACTTCATATGCAGAATTACATTGATTTTTTTCTATCATGTAATTGAAAAACCCTGTTAGAAATAATATGTAGTGCCTCTTTTTCTTATTAAATCTGTTTGTGTGTTTACGTCTTTGTCTACATGCCTGGTGACATACGAACAGAAAAATAGCTAAGCTTTTCTCGGCAGCCAAATGTTTATGTTTATAATGTTGTGTGCGAGCAGGAAGGCGTGGCCACTGGACTGCGTGTGTGCGTGCGCTTTGTGATTTGGGATTTGGTGTTTAATGTTATGTTAATGTTCTGTTGTTAGGCACACTGGACCTGCAAGGCGGTGTAGCCTACATCCTAGCCCGCGAAAGAACGCTTACTCAACTGTTCAAGTGATGCGCACCATTTCAGACGCTGTCATATATTGACACCGTAAACTACAATACTTAATGCTTTGTCACACAATTACCAGGAATTATTATTCAGTACTGTATTTTAAAGTTGTTTTTTTTATTTTTTACAGTAGTACTAAAATAAAATTGTTTTCAGTTTGCATGAGTGACAAATTATATTAAACACCATGGTTTTAAAAGAACGTCGATAAAAAAAGTCTCATTTAATCAAGAGAAAAAGATAGTAATTTGTGTTTTATTATTTTCGTACCAGAACCGCCCGAGAAATCGTAGCAGTGAAGCAAATCTTATGTTTACCTCATACTTAATACTCATGTATCCTAGAAATCGTCATTAAACAATAGACTTAATGAAACATTTTACGTCAGAAAGTTCCCAGAAGTATCATAAGTATTACCCTTTTCCTCTCTCAGTTCAGCCCAATTGATTATCGTCATCAAGTTTAGTAAAAAAAAAAAATTAAAAAAAATTACCTCAGAAATTCTATCATTGACCCGCATCATTAACAAAAGCAAAATAACCTTTTTTTATTTTACTCGTGGATGTTGTAGAGCTGTCTGTACGTCTTTAGTTTATATTTTTTCATTCATTCACACAAATAAAGATAATTAGCGTTATTAAAAGGTTTTACTCACCTGTCAGTGAAGAAAGCTCTACCGCCTGTGAAGAAACGTTGAACACCTGCCTCGCGCTGTGGGTTGCGATGGCAGCTGATTGGTTGAGAGGGCAACCGCTGTTGCTGGAGCATTTCTTCGTCGACCGCGCTTTTTCTACTTTTAGTAGTTAAAAAATTTCAAACAGCCTTTTGCCAGCGATAGCATAATGTATTTATTTATGTATTTATTTATTTATTTATTTATTTATTTATTTATTTATTTATGTTGTATTGTGTTGTGCAGGGGCATCTTGCCCTGAGGTTTTATTATTGTGTTGAACGTCGTATGGGTTTCTCCTACATATTTATCCAATTAAAGGTTCTGTTCAAGATGGATACAAATGGAAATAAACTACAATACACATGTTATACATACATATACTATTATAAATTCTAGTTAAATATTTGGAAGTAGCAGCACCAGTCTTACCAGCTCCAGTTGTAGCATCAGTGTCATCAGTGTCAGCATTAACTTCAATAGCAGTGAACCAAACGCATGTCTCTCAATGAAGGTATAAACCCATCTACGTGTTCATATCTATAACTTCTATTCTTCTTGTCCTTTTAATATCACATATTTCTAACAGTGTGAATAGGGTAATTTTAGGAATTTGTTGTATCGCTTTGCAGTTTGCATTAATAGTCTCCAGGCTTTAAAATATGATAAATTTCACCTTCGTAACATGAACAGGATATGCACAGGGTTTTGTTTTTTTTTTAGACAAAAATTTGATTTTTGCCTCAGTAAAAATCTATTCCTAGCTAAGCCCCTGGTAACATTAAACTGGTAAGATGGACCATGTCTAGGCAAAATGATCACATGCTTGACATGATTAAACAAGCCCCACCTTGCCCAGACTTAGAGCCAAAGGATTGTATGAACATGTGCCCATACTCACCTTGCCCAGTCAAGCAAAAGGATCAGCTGTTTAATATCATACAGCATAATGCATCTTGACCAAACAACATGGTCAATAAAGTCTGCTATGTGAGCCAATTAATATACATATATATATATATATGTTTCTCTACAGCAGTTGAATTGACAGTAGAAAGTTATGTAAAATAGTTTTTGAAAGAAAACCTTTTTTTTCATGAAAGAATAATTGTCTGTTAGTTAAAAGGACGGCTTGAAATTGTGTTTAGTTTTTCCTGAAGCTCACAGTACTCCCGAAAACATTTGTGGATCACTCACTTTTTTCCTTTGCACTTTAAGATATATGCTGTTTGTTGGCAACTGAAACTGCCCCTCCTCTAAAGTGATCAGATTGATTAGAGGTACAGTACTTGTGTCTCCCAATACCAATGCATCAAATTAACTTCATATGCAGAATTACATTGATTTTTTCTATCATGTAATTGAAAACCCCTGTTAGAAATAATATGTAGTGACTCTTTTTCTTATTAAATCTGTTTGTGTGTTTACGTCTTTGTCTACATGCCTGGAACGCTTACTCAACTGTTCAAGTGATGCGCACCATTTCAGACGCTGTCATATATTGACACCGTAAACTACAATACTTAATGCTTTGTCACACAATTACCAGGAATTATTATTCAGTACTGTATTTTAACGTTTTTTTTTTTTTTACAGTAGTACTAAAATAAAATTGTTTTCAGTTTGCATGAGTGACAAATTATATTAAACACCATGGTTTTAAAAGAACGTCGTTAAAAAAAGTCTCATTTAGTCAAGAGAAAAAGATACAGTAATTTGTGTTTTATTATTTTCGTACCAGAACCGCCCGAGAAATCGTAGCAGAGAAGCAAATCATATATTTACCTCATACTTAATACTCATGTATCCTAGAAATCGTCATTAAACAATAGACTTAATGAAACATTTTACGTCAGAAAGTTCCCAGAAGTATCATAAGTATTACCTTTTTCCTCTCTCAGTTCAGGCCAATTGATTATCGTCATCAGGTTTAGTAAAAAAAAAAAAAAAAAAAAAAAAAAAAAAATTACCTCAGAAATTCTATCATTGACCCGCATCATTAACAAAAGCAAAATAACCTTTTTATTTTAATCGTGGATGTTGTACAGCTGTCTGTACGTCTTTAGTTTATATTTTTTTCATTCATTCACACAAATAAAGATAATTAGCGTTATTAAAAGGTTTTACTCACCTCTCAGTGAAGAAAGCTCTACCGCCTGTGAAGAAACGTTGAACACCTGCCTCGCGCTGTGGGTTGCGATGGCAGCTGATTGGTTGAGAGGGCAACCGCTGTTGCTGGGGCATTTCTTCGTCGACCGCGCTTTTTCTACTTTTAGTAGTTAAAAATTTCAAACAGCCTTTTGCCAGCGATAGCATAATGTATTTATTTATTTATTTATTTATGTTGTATTGTGTTGTGCAGGGGAGTTTTCCCTTCTCGTCGGGTCAGGCAGCATCCTCTGGCTGCTGGGCGACGTAGAGAGGGAGACATGAGAAGAGCAAAGGATTAGATATAAACACTTTCCGCCGGGTCAGACAGCATCCTCCGACTGCTGGGTGACGTAAAAGTGAGAGAGAGAGCAAAGTTTAGACATATAACATACAACAAACTGACTCTCGCTCCCGACGGGTCAGGCAGCATCCTCTGGCTGCTGGGCGTTTAGTGGAGCAAGAGACAGGAAGGGGACGAACAGGACAAAAGGACAGATCCTTCGCAACTCAGTGCAGCATCCTCAGGCAGCTAAGCTGGCAGCTGAGCGGCGTGTAGAGCTTAGGAAAAAGTGTCTCGTGTCCGTTTAGGAGAGACGAAAACAGAGAACCCCCCCCCCCCCCCTCGGTCGGGGCCCGCTCGGCAGGTGGAGGCACGAAGAGAGGAGATGGGACAGCAAGGTTGAGGCCTGGAAGGCTTAGCGCATAAGCAGCAGAAGAATAGGATGTGGCCAGGGGTCCCCTCAGGCCGGCGAGGAACAGCCGGGCGGCAGTGGTTGAGACGAGAGGCCGACCCGGACAGCCGGGGGAGTGAGACTCACTTCCCCCCCTGAGGGAGCCCTGTGCGGACAGTGCGATATGGAAAGGAGCAGAGGTGGGGAGGAGGAGGAACAAAAAAGAGGTATGACACAGGCCCGGTTTTTGGGATGGAACCGCATAACAGTCTCGCGTTTTGATTGGTCCATGTCTGTCACATGAATATGTCGTCACACGAGTGGAAAAGCGTGCAGGCATTTTTAACATTGTGATCAGATAGAGTGATCTGCTTTCCACAACCTTACCATTAAAATATAATGTGGTATTACACTGTACTGATATTACAAACTATGAGGAATTACTTTATATAAATTATCATGTTATGCACGAATGTAAGAATTGGCTTTCTGTGGTGGTGTACTTTTTTCTTTCAAGTAGCATATATCGATAATCGTTTTTGCGATATATTTTAATATAAAACATATACGCTATTGCAGTTTTGTTACAGAATACATTAGTTTATCTCTAATGTAATCACAGTTTTACATATAGACTGCCCCTGTTTTCATTTACGTCGCAAATTCTGGGCTGCTTTGCTTTTCAGATAATGTCCCAAATTCTGGGCCGATTTGGTTTGCAGATAACATCCCAAATTCTGGGCCGCTTTGGTTTTTAGATAACGTCCCAAATTCTGGGCCGCTTTGGTTTTTAGATAACGTCCCAAATTCTGGGCCGCTTTGATAACATCCCAATTTCTGGGCTGCTCTGGTTTTCAGATAACGTTCCGAATTCTGCATTTTCGAATTCAGGCCAGTTTTTGAGCTATTCTGCTTAGCTGACAGCCGAGTTTCTAAGTCATGCATGCACAGTTTACCATAAACTGGACCGTTAACTCATTTAAGAGTACATGAATCAAAGTTAATGTATTTTTTACTCTCCTCAGAAAACATTTAGGAACATGGTATACCAAAAAAAAAAAAAAAAGGTCATCTCATTTGCTTATGTAATGTCCATCAATATATAGTGAGGCATAGGGGTTTATCAGAACTTCTGGGTTTAAGAGACCAGTGACCTTCAACAACTTCAAATAAATCCTATTGTATTGTATTAGTCAGCATTTCCCTTATCTATTCCTGATCATTTATACTGTAGGTCAGGGGTTTTCAACCTTTTTTTGAAACTGTAGCCCTTCTATCTGGAGGTTTCAGCTCGAGTACCCCTTTACAATTTTCGCTCAACTGAACGGTACCTCAGTTACAATAAAATGGAGAATAATCTGATGACCCCCCCCCCCCCCTGTTTATTTAATAAGTCTGGGTGACAAACTGCTGGTTTAGGACAGAACAACAAACAGTAAGCTTAATTCTTAAAACTTTTAACTACAAGTATTTGGATGCACAGAATTAAAAAGACAAGTATTAGGTTAGGAGCACACCTATTTTTTGTAACTTTGACGGCCTTTTGTAAAAGTTTGAAGACCTTTTGATACCCAGCATACACTGCAATACCCAGCAAAGTTATACACTGATATTCTGATAGCACAGCAATTCAAATGAAGTTTGTAATTGGTTGTGTTCCTCAAATACACAATAAAAAGTTATATTTATAGGGTATACAGTTATACAGCGATACAGTGGTTTCGGACATCTAAGAACAGGTACTGCGAGCATCTGGATTCATACTCAGAGGTACTCTGTAGCCTCCTGGGACATTCACAGCTTGTTTGACACCCTCTTGTAGTTGCCCGTTTCTGCATATAAAGCAAAATGCTGTTTGTCAATCTCTCTTTTTTCTTATAAATCAGTCTTTGCAAGAATCATTCCAAAAACACTTGAATCAGTTAGGCACTACAGGCCTTTAAATTGCAGTACCAATTTGCAAGTTGCTAAGTGGTTGCGTTCCTCAAATTTGCAGTGCAAAGTGATATCTTAAAGAATAGGGTATGTAGTGCTTTTTTTCGCCTCCCCTTGCTTTTGGTGCAAAACTGTGCTCTGATACACTCAGGCTGATACTGTGATCACAAAACACTTGGAATGGACTTAAATTGGTGCTTCTGTACTCTTTTTAGATGCACAACAATCTTAGCTAAAGAAAATGGGTTCCTTCGAGTTCGTAAGACCCACGACCGCCATTAGCTGAGCCTTACCCCGATGGTGTTTTTATAATGGGATTTGCCATAGGGAAGGGGGTGGTCTCTTATCGTACCCGTATCTCCACGACCCCTGGGCCAACAAACTCAGAAGGACATTCTTTGCATACACAAGAGTCTTAGCTAAAGAAAGACATCAGCCACGGGTTCAAACGCCACCCCACCGCCAGATGGTGGCCGTTGCCCCAAAGGGGTTTTATAATGGGATTTCCCATAGACATTTTTCAGGGTGCTGTATCTTGGGTTCCGGGGGTCCCCAAGACTTGAAAATCGGTATGGAGGTCCACCTCGGGGCCCCTGTCGATCCCTCCATGCAACGTGTCCCCAGCTAGAAAGGACACCAGTTTAGACTTTTTTTGCCAACCTGGAGCTCAAAAGCTATTGGAAATGCAACCTTGACATTCCATCATGCTGAAAATGTGAAAATTTGTTGAAAATGTAGCATTTGAAAACGGGTGGCTCCCTGTGAAAGAGGGCCCCCAGACATGACCCTAGGAAGTTCAACCCGGTTTCTAGGCCCCGGGGTCATGGAGATATGACCCCGAAAAGGGTAGTTTTTGGACATTTTTGACAGGGCGTATCTCGGGTTCTGTGGGGGTTAGGAACTTGATTTTTTTTTTTGCGTTGGGGCCCCATGGGGCCCCGCACAAGGAGTCACTATTTTTATGGTTCAAATGCCAGGACGGCTTGGCAAAGTGAATTTTTTCGTCATGACATGAGTTTTTGGGTGAACCACCACACCTTTTTAGGGGGTGGTTTGGGGTGCTCCCCTGAGTCTATATCACTTTGAATGGTGGTTCTACGTGCTCGGGTTCGAGAGATATGCCTGAAAATGTGTTTTATAACACTGCCATAGACATGAATGGGGCTGAATACCCGAAAATATATTTTGCAAAGAATTGCTAAGGTGGGTGTATGCGTGCAGGGGTTGTATGGTGGGTGTATGCGTGCAGGGGTTGCATAGTGGTGTGTGCGTGCAGGGGTTGCATGGTGGGTGTATGCATGCAGGGGTTGCATGGTGGGTGTATGCGTGCAGGGGTTGCATGGTGGTGTGTGCGTGCAGGGGTTGCATGGTGGGTGTATGCGTGCAGGGGTTGTATGGTGGGTGTATGCGTGCAGGGGTTGCATAGTGGTGTGTGCGTGCAGGGGTTGCATGGTGGGTGTATGCATGCAGGGGTTGCATGGTGGGTGTATGCGTGCAGGGGTTGCATGGTGGTGTGTGCGTGCAGGGGTTGCATGGTGGGTGTATGCGTGCAGGGGTTGTATGGTGGGTGTATGCGTGCAGGGGTTGCATGGTGGTGTGTGCGTGCAGGGGTTGCATGGTGGGTGTATGCATGCAGGGGTTGCATGGTGGGTGTATGCGTGCAGGGGTTGCATGGTGGTGTGTGCGTGCAGGGGTTGCATGGTGGGTGTATGCGTGCAGGGGTTGCATGGTTGGTGTATGCATGCAGGGGTTGCATGGTGGTACACGTGTGTGGAGGGGAATTGGAGTTCAGGTTTTGCGCACAAGAGGGGCGGGGAAAAGACTGGGAAGGGTAGGGTAAAAGAAAAATTACTACAAGCATTTATTTTCACTTTCGACTCCCAGTCTCCTTACCATCACTTTATGATTTTATTTTGTGATTATTTAATTATTGTCAAAATAAACGGCCTTCATCTACTCACAGTTGCAGTCTCATTTCTGTCCAAAAAGAACCTGAAACACTACAATATATTGATGGACGTTACATAAGAAAATGAGATGTCCTTTTTTCGGAATACCATGTTCCTTCGCAAAAATGTGTTTTAATATTAGCCTTTAATAAAGGAAAACGGCTGCTTTAATTAATTTTCATGTATCTATTTCAGTGCAATGTAGTTTCTTCATGTAATAAGAAATACGTTTAACATTTACATTTTTGTTTTTTTCATTAAAAAAAAAAAAAAAAAAAAAAGATTTCTGGGGAGAGTAAAAAATACATGAACTTTGATTAATGTACTAAGGGTTACTCTCAAATAAATTCACGATCCAGTTTATGGTAAACTGTGCATGCATGACTTAGAAACTCGGCTGTCAGCTGATTCCCCAAAACTGGGCTGAATTCGGAAATGCAAAGCGGCCCAGAATTTGGGACGTTATCTAAAAACCAAGGCTGCCCAGAATTTGGGACGTTATCTAAAAACCAAAGCGGCCCAGAATTTGGGACGTTATCTAAAAACCAAGGCGGCCCAGAATTTGGGACGTTATCTAAAAACCAAGGCGGCCCAGAATTTGGGACATTATCTGAAAAGCAAAGCGGCCCAGAATTTGGGACGTAAATGAAAACAGGGGCAGTCTATATGTAAAACTGTGATTACATTAGAGATAAACTAATGTATCCTGTAACAAAACTGCAATAGCGTATATGTTTTATATTAAAATATATCGCAAAAACGATTATCGATATATGCTACTTGAAAGAAAAAAGTACATCACCACAGAAAGCCAATTCCTACATTCGTGCACAACATGATAATTTATATAAAGTAATTCCTCATAGTTTGTAATATCAGTACAGTGTAATACCACATTATATTTTAATGGTAAGGTTGTGGAAAGCAGATCACTCTATCTGATCACAATGTTAAAAATGCCTGCACGCTTTTCCACTCGTGTGACGACATATTCATGTGACAGACATGGACCAATCAAAACGCGAGACTGTTATGCGGTTCCATCCCAAAAACCGGGCCTGTGTCATACCTCTTTTTTGTTCCTCCTCCTCCCCACCTCTGCTCCTTTCCATATCGCACTGTCCGCACAGGGCTCCCTCAGGGGGGGAAGTGAGTCTCACTCCCCCGGCTGTCCGGGTCGGCCTCTCGTCTCAACCACTGCCGCCCGGCTGTTCCTCGCCGGCCTGAGGGGACCCCTGGCCACATCCTATTCTTCTGCTGCTTATGCGCTAAGCCTTCCAGGCCTCAACCTTGCTGTCCCATCTCCTCTCTTCTATTTCAGGTCCAGGACCATTTCAGCCCCCTCATGCAGTAGGCCGTGCCTCCACCTGCCGAGCGGGCCCCGACCGAGGGGGGGGGGGGGTTCTCTGTTTTCGTCTCTCCTAAACGGACACGAGACACTTTTTCCTAAGCTCTACACGCCGCTCAGCTGCCAGCTTAGCTGCCTGAGGATGCTGCACTGAGTTGCGAAGGATCTGTCCTTTTGTCCTGTTCGTCCCCTTCCTGTCTCTTGCTCCACTAAACGCCCAGCAGCCAGAGGATGCTGCCTGACCCGTCGGGAGCGAGAGTCAGTTTGTTGTATGTTATATGTCTAAACTTTGCTCTCTCTCTCACTTTTACGTCACCCAGCAGTCGGAGGATGCTGTCTGACCCGGCGGAAAGTGTTTATATCTAATCCTTTGCTCTTCTCATGTCTCCCTCTCTACGTCGCCCAGCAGCCAGAGGATGCTGCCTGACCCGACGAGAAGGGAAAACTCCCCTGCACAACACAATACAACATAAATAAATAAATAAATAAATACATTATGCTATCGCTGGCAAAAGGCTGTTTGAAATTTTTAACTACTAAAAGTAGAAAAAGCGCGGTCGACGAAGAAATGCCCCAGCAACAGCGGTTGCCCTCTCAACCAATCAGCTGCCATCGCAACCCACAGCGCGAGGCAGGTGTTCAACGTTTCTTCACAGGCGGTAGAGCTTTCTTCACTGAGAGGTGAGTAAAACCTTTTAATAACGCTAATTATCTTTATTTGTGTGAATGAATGAAAAAAATATAAACTAAAGACGTACAGACAGCTGTACAACATCCACGATTAAAATAAAAAGGTTATTTTGCTTTTGTTAATGATGCGGGTCAATGATAGAATTTCTGAGGTAATTTTTTTTTTTATTTATTTATTTTTTTTTTTTTTTACTAAACCTGATGACGATAATCAATTGGCCTGAACTGAGAGAGGAAAAAGGTAATACTTATGATACTTCTGGGAACTTTCTGACGTAAAATGTTTCATTAAGTCTATTGTTTAATGACGATTTCTAGGATACATGAGTATTAAGTATGAGGTAAATATATGATTTGCTTCTCTGCTACGATTTCTCGGGCGGTTCTGGTACGAAAATAATAAAACACAAATTACTGTATCTTTTTCTCTTGACTAAATGAGACTTTTTTTAACGACGTTCTTTTAAAACCATGGTGTTTAATATAATTTGTCACTCATGCAAACTGAAAACAATTTTATTTTAGTACTACTGTAAAAAAAAAAAAACGTTAAAATACAGTACTGAATAATAATTCCTGGTAATTGTGTGACAAAGCATTAAGTATTGTAGTTTACGGTGTCAATATATGACAGCGTCTGAAATGGTGCGCATCACTTGAACAGTTGAGTAAGCGTTCTTTCGCGGGCTAGGATGTAGGCTACACCGCCTTGCAGGTCCAGTGTGCCTAACAACAGAACATTAACATAACATTAAACACCAAATCCCAAATCACAAAGCGCACGCACACACGCAGTCCAGTGGCCACGCCTTCCTGCTCGCACACAACATTATAAACATAAACATTTGGCTGCCGAGAAAAGCTTAGCTATTTTTCTGTTCGTATGTCACCAGGCATGTAGACAAAGACGTAAACACACAAACAGATTTAATAAGAAAAAGAGGCACTACATATTATTTCTAACAGGGTTTTTCAATTACATGATAGAAAAAAATCAATGTAATTCTGCATATGAAGTTAATTTGATGCATTGGTATTGGGAGACACAAGTACTGTACCTCTAATCAATCTGATCACTTTAGAGGAGGGGCAGTTTCAGTTGCCAACAAACAGCATATATCTTAAAGTGCAAAGGAAAAAAGTGAGTGATCCACAAATGTTTTCGGGAGTACTGTAAGCTTCAGGAAAAACTAAACACAATTTCAAGCTGTCCTTTTAACTAACAGACAAATATTCTTTCATGAAAAAAAGGTTTTCTTTAAAAAACTATTTTACATAACTTTCTACTGTCAATTCAACTGCTGTAGAGAAACATATATATATATGTATATTAATTGGCTCACATAGCAGACTTTATTGACCATGTTGTTTGGTCAAGATGCATTATGCTGTATGATATTAAACAGCTGATCCTTTTGCTTGACTGGGCAAGGTGAGTATGGGCACATGTTCATACAATCCTTTGGCTCTAAGTCTGGGCAAGGTGGGGCTTGTTTAATCATGTCAAGCATGTGATCATTTTGCCTAGACATGGTCCATCTTACCAGTTTAATGTTACCAGGGGCTTAGCTAGGAATAGATTTTTACTGAGGCAAAAATCAAATTTTTGTCTAAAAAAAAAACAAAACCCTGTGCATATCCTGTTCATGTTACGAAGGTGAAATTTATCATATTTTAAAGCCTGGAGACTATTAATGCAAACTGCAAAGCGATACAACAAATTCCTAAAATTACCCTATTCACACTGTTAGAAATATGTGATATTAAAAGGACAAGAAGAATAGAAGTTATAGATATGAACACGTAGATGGGTTTATACCTTCATTGAGAGACATGCGTTTGGTTCACTGCTATTGAAGTTAATGCTGACACTGATGACACTGATGCTACAACTGGAGCTGGTAAGACTGGTGCTGCTACTTCCAAATATTTAACTAGAATTTATAATAGTATATGTATGTATAACATGTGTATTGTAGTTTATTTCCATTTGTATCCATCTTGAACAGAACCTTTAATTGGATAAATATGTAGGAGAAACCCATACGACGTTCAACACAATAATAAAACCTCAGGGCAAGATGCCCCTGCACAACACAATACAACATAAATAAATAAATAAATAAATAAATACATAAATAAATACATTATGCTATCGCTGGCAAAAGGCTGTTTGAAATTTTTTAACTACTAAAAGTAGAAAAAGCGCGGTCGACGAAGAAATGCCCCAGCAACAGCGGTTGCCCTCTCAACCAATCAGCTGCCATCGCAACCCACAGCGCGAGGCAGGTGTTCAACGTTTCTTCACAGGCGGTAGAGCTTTCTTCACTGACAGGTGAGTAAAACCTTTTAATAACGCTAATTATCTTTATTTGTGTGAATGAATGAAAAAATATAAACTAAAGACGTACAGACAGCTCTACAACATCCACGAGTAAAATAAAAAAAAGGTTATTTTGCTTTTGTTAATGATGCGGGTCAATGATAGAATTTCTGAGGTAATTTATTTTAATTTTTTTTTTTTACTAAACTTGATGACGATAATCAATTGGGCTGAACTGAGAGAGGAAAAGGGTAATACTTATGATACTTCTGGGAACTTTCTGACGTAAAATGTTTCATTAAGTCTATTGTTTAATGACGATTTCTAGGATACATGAGTATTAAGTATGAGGTAAACATAAGATTTGCTTCACTGCTACGATTTCTCGGGCGGTTCTGGTACGAAAATAATAAAACACAAATTACTATCTTTTTCTCTTGATTAAATGAGACTTTTTTTATCGACGTTCTTTTAAAACCATGGTGTTTAATATAATTTGTCACTCATGCAAACTGAAAACAATTTTATTTTAGTACTACTGTAAAAAATAAAAAAAACAACTTTAAAATACAGTACTGAATAATAATTCCTGGTAATTGTGTGACAAAGCATTAAGTATTGTAGTTTACGGTGTCAATATATGACAGCGTCTGAAATGGTGCGCATCACTTGAACAGTTGAGTAAGCGTTCTTTCGCGGGCTAGGATGTAGGCTACACCGCCTTGCAGGTCCAGTGTGCCTAACAACAGAACATTAACATAACATTAAACACCAAATCCCAAATCACAAAGCGCACGCACACACGCAGTCCAGTGGCCACGCCTTCCTGCTCGCACACAACATTATAAACATAAACATTTGGCTGCCGAGAAAAGCTTAGCTATTTTTCTGTTCGTATGTCACCAGGCATGTAGACAAAGACGTAAACACACAAACAGATTTAATAAGAAAAAGAGGCACTACATATTATTTCTAACAGGGTTTTTCAATTACATGATAGAAAAAAATCAATGTAATTCTGCATATGAAGTTAATTTGATGCATTGGTATTGGGAGACACAAGTACTGTACCTCTAATCAATCTGATCACTTTAGAGGAGGGGCAGTTTCAGTTGCCAACAAACAGCATATATCTTAAAGTGCAAAGGAAAAAAGTGAGTGATCCACAAATGTTTTCGGGAGTACTGTAAGCTTCAGGAAAAACTAAACACAATTTCAAGCTGTCCTTTTAACTAACAGACAAATATTCTTTCATGAAAAAAAGGTTTTCTTTAAAAAACTATTTTACATAACTTTCTACTGTCAATTCAACTGCTGTAGAGAAACATATATATATATATATATATATATATATATATATATATATATATATATATATATATATATATATATATTAATTGGCTCACATAGCAGACTTTATTGACCATGTTGTTTGGTCAAGATGCATTATGCTGTATGATATTAAACAGCTGATCCTTTTGCTTGACTGGGCAAGGTGAGTATGGGCACATGTTCATACAATCCTTTGGCTCTAAGTCTGAGCAAGGTGGGGCTTGTTTTATCATATCAAGCATGTGATCATTTTGCCTAGACATGGTCCATCTTACCAGTTTAATGTTACCAGGGGCTTAGCTAGGAATAGATTTTTACTGAGGCAAAAATCAAATTTTTGTCTAAAAAAAAAAACAAAACCCTGTGCATATCCTGTTCATGTTACGAAGGTGAAATTTATCATATTTTAAAGCCTGGAGACTATTAATGCAAACTGCAAAGCGATACAACAAATTCCTAAAATTACCCTATTCACACTGTTAGAAATATTATTATTATTATTATTATTTATTTCTTAGCAGACGCCCTTATCCAGGGCGACTTACAATTGTTACAAGATATCACATTATACATTATTTCACATTATACAGATATCACATTATTTACATACAATTACCCATTTATACAGTTGGGTTTTTACTGGAGCAATCTAGGTAAAGTACCTTGCTCAAGGGTACAACAGCAGTGTCCCCCACTGGGGATTGAACCCACAACCCTCCAGTCCAGAATCCAGAGCCCTAACCACTACTCCACAATGTGATATTAAAAGGACAAGAAGAATAGAAGTTATAGATATGAACACGTAGATGGGTTTATACCTTCATTGAGAGACATGCGTTTGGTTCACTGCTATTGAACTTAATGCTGACACTGATGACACTGATGCTCCAACTGGAACTGGTAAGACTGGTGCTGCTACTTCTGGAACTGATGCTGACACTGCTGGGACTGGCAGGACTGGTGCTGCTACTGCTGGAACTGGTAAGACTGGTGCTGCTACTGCTGGAACTGGTAAGACTGGTGCTGCTGGGACTGGTAAGTGGTTCTGCTACTGCTGGGACTGGTAAGACTGGTGCTGCTACTGCTGAAACTGGTAAGACTGGTACTGCTGGGACTGGTAAGACTGGTGCTGCTACTGCTTTGACTGGTAAGAGTGGTGCTTCTACTGCTGGAACTGGTAAGACTGGTGCTGCCACTGCTGGGACTGGTAAGACTGGTGCTGCCACTGCTGGGACTGGTGCTGCTACTGCTGGGACTGGTAAGACTGGTGCTGAAACTGGTAAGACCGGTGCTGACACTGCTGGGACTGGTAAGATTGCTGATACTAATGCTAAGACTGATCGGACTGCTGAGACTGTATGATGCCACAATTAAAAACTAATTTAGAAGACTTTACTTTAAATCAGGGTTTGCTAATCCTCCTATGGCCTGATCTATCGAAACGCTGTAACACTTCCTCCTGGGACATGTCCGGACATATTAGCAGGACAAGGCCATTCAGTCTATTTTTACCCATACTGCTGCGAGACCAATCAAACATATCGAAACAATGCACTCAGTTAAACTCTTTCTCATCATGAACAGAGACCGTAAGAATCTGTTTGCTGCGGAAAACACGTACTGTCTATATGCTGTCAGAGAATATTTGGTTTTACACTTGGGGCGGAGCAAAAAACATGCAAGGATTTTTTTGTTTGTTTGTTTGAGAACCAAACTAATACACTTATCATATATAATCATGAACAAAGACAATGTTGCTTTAAATGTACATAAATCTACTTTAAACTGCTTCTGGTGTACAGAGGTCAAGGTTGAACGTGGCGCACTGTCCGTGTCTCATTCATGCTGGAATTACCTCCAATTCTTCTAGCCCATGGCATCAAATACAATACATGAAAAGTATTAAAAACTAACAGCTATTAATTATTACATCAGGGGAGAGGGATGGTGTTGAAATTGAAGAATTAAGGGAATGGGAATATGCAAATAAAGATGATCACAATATAACGTAAGACGCTGCGTCAGCATGCCAATTGCTTTTTTTAAAATACAGTGTAAGTGATTTATTTTTCTGTTTTTTTTTTTTTTTTTTAAGGACCCTACAACTCCCACACCTGTCATTATCTGGGGAAACCCCTTCCATCTTGATACAAAAATTGGTCTGAGAATGAATGGACAACATCTACTTGCTGAGGAGGCTGTGTGTTCCAGTGGTTAAAGAAAAGGGTTCGTAACCAGGAAGTCCACAGTTCAAATCCCACCTCAGCAAACTGACTCATTGTGTGACCTTGAGCAAGCCACTTAACCTCCTTGTGCTCCGTCTTTCGGGTGAGACATAATTGTAAGTGACTCTGCAGCTGATGCATAGTTCACACTCCCTAGTCTCTGTAAGCCTTGGATAAAGGTGTCTGCTAAATAAACATATAATAATAACCTGAGGCCCTCACCCAGAGATTTGGGCTTCTTTTTTCCTTGTATTTTGTGTACAATATCAAATACCCACAGAGAAAAAACAGCCTAATATTATATTGAGAAATGTATTTTGGGTACTCAAAAAGATCAGAAAACTCTACCTAGTATAGTGGGAATAGTAAACTTTCTTTTGTCAGGCGCCAGGTCGGGAAAGCAATAAGGGTGTTGGTTGTGCTATAATAACCACAGGCCCAGGGATTACTATTTTTTTTTTATTATTATTATTATTTTTTTTTTTAGCAGACACCCTTACCCAGGGCAACTTACAGTTGTATACAGCTATGCTGATGATAACCAGCTATTATCTGTCCCTAAAGCAAGGACATTCTTCTGCCTGGGTGTTATTAGCTACTTGCCTTACAGACATCAAGCATTGGATGTCACAGAATCTCCTAATGTTGAATTGAGATAAAACAGAGGTTATGCTACTGGGCTCACAGAACCAACTAAAAGGAAATGTAGGATTACATGAGCACGACCCTTGCAGTCTCTCATCAAAATTTAAACTCGAAATTAAGAGTTTGAGGGTAATCTTTGAGTCTGATCTATCATTTTAGACTCATACTAGGGAAGTTACTAAAGTATATTTTTACCATTTGAGAAATATAGCCAAACTTAGACCAACTCCCCAGTAATGTTGTTGAAGCTGACACCCTGGGATCCTTCAAGAAGCTGCTTGATGAGATTCTGGGATCAATAAGCTACTAACAACCAAACAAACAACTTTCTTATGTTCTAATTATTTCTGTATCTGTTGCCGAGAGAATAATACATGTCTTTGTTTCATCTAGAATTGATTATTGTAATGTACTTTTTTAAATGGTGATTTTGCTGTTAACTTATAAGGCCCTGAATGGATTAGCACCTCATTATTTACAGGAGTTACTGACACCGTATCTTCCAAACCACACTCTGAAATCACAGGATGTGGGGCTGCTGGTTATTCCTAGGGTCAACAAAACAACACGGGAGGCAGGGCTTTTTTCTGGAATGCTCAGCCTTCGTTTATCAGGAAATCTGGGTCCATTACAGTTTTCAAGTCAAGACTAAAAACACACTTTTATAAAATGGCTCGCTTATCTTAGTGGGTTTTAATGTAACTTTAAAATTGGTGCTTTTGTATTGTGTATACTGTTTAAATCTGTATTTAAATGGGCTGAGTGTAGCAGTTATATGTGTGACCTGCTATACAAACGGATTGTGATTTTTTTCCTGCTATGTACTATACAGTGCTTTGCGATACTTTTGTATAAAAAGCGCTATATAAATGCAATAAATAAATAAATAAAAATAAATGTGTTCATTTTTTTTATAATACTTGTTTTATAAAATACTTGTGACTAAAGTTAGGTTTTTGCTTGTTTTGTTTGTAATTAAATTTATTACATTATGGATAATATATTATGATTAGTTATAATTCATATATTTATATATCTACCGGTCAAGAAATGTTGTCAGCCTTTCACTTATTTGTGTATTTGTTATTCTAAGAGTAACGAAACATATACAGACTGTCATTTGTATGCATTTATTTATGTGTTATAATTAAAAGTATAACTCCTATACTGTATTTATTTATTTTATTGCTCTACCCGTAATAAAGGGTTTCTATAAAAAGTATTTCTTTGTTTTTATTGATATTGCAAACCAGTAATTCCTAGCATGTTATTTAACCAGACAAATTATGCAGACACGCATATTATATATATATATATATATATATATATATATATATATATATATATATATATATATATATATAATATTATGCATGTAAGTTTGTAAATAAACATAAAAGGTTCCAAGTAGAACCTTGAGGTTCTTAAAAGATCCTTATTTGTAAGGTTCCTCATGGAACCCTAGTAAAAAGGTTCTTCGAAGCACCTTAAAAGCTTCCTCCACAGTATCAACCCCAGATTTAGAGTGTATGCGCGAGTAAATACCATCCTAACTATTAAGGGAATGGGAATATGCCTCTCCATCATATATATATATATATATATATATATATATATATATATATATATATATATATATATATATATATATATATATAATTGCATGCCCCGGTATCTACGATATGGAGACTTGCATGCCCCGGTAGCTGCAATATTGAGTCTTTCCATCCACCTCCGGTTGCTTCATTCCGGAGGTCCATGCAATTTATATATATATATATATATATATATATATATATATATATATATATATATATATATATATATATATATGATTTCCATTACACAAGAGTAGATGTTAAAACTTCATGCTGATTTGAACTCGGCTCTCGCCAAGATAAGCACCAACTAAGACGTAGCTTTACAGTAAACTAATGTGATCCATATGTGTCTCCATCCATTTACGTTTCCTTCTGTCTGGTGTTAATGGCTGAAGTGTAATGCTGGCTCCAGGGATCAGCTTATTTTGCCTCCCTGGCGCATCAGCACACACGACGGCTGCGATGCTGGCTCCGGGGATCAACCAAAGTGCGGCCTCCCCAGCGCATCAGCATGACAACCGTCTGGATTGAGCTAAGTAGGGTACATCTCTGGGGTTTTCAAGTGGGCACCTTCCATCCTCAGTGTTTCGCCGACTAGCCCACGACACTTCAAGAGGGCTCGACGGTGATTCTGGCGTCCCAGCATGACCCCCCTCCGTCCCCCACTCAACTCAGCCCAGCTTACTTACCTGTACATCAGCATTTCTTTCTTTCTATTGTGCTTGGGATCCCCAGCCAGAATCTTTCCGTCTCAACCACAACCAGTTGCTGCTCCTCTCTGCTGCTTCAGATAAGTTCTTCACTGTGCGACGCAACTCTTCGCCGCTGAATCCGACGTCTCTGAGAAACCGGGTTGTAGAGTGTGCCACAAATATATATATATATTTGCATGCCCCGGTAGCTAAATGCTTAGTTACGGCGGTGGGCAAAACCAAAGCCCATGGCCAGTATACAATATTTTTCTGTATGCATTATTTTCTGTTGAGCACTACTGACACCGTTGAAACGGTGAGTCTTAGGTCGCCTGCGGATATATTAGTCCAATCAATGCGTCTGAACCTGGTGTGTAATCCCAAGGTAACTGCTCACAGTTAACACGTTTTAATACGTTAATTCACGTTTTAAGTAATACAGTGTCCCCTTCAGACATGTTAAAGGAGAAATTCGGAAATAACATACAAAACTATGCGCGAGTAAATACCATCCTAACTCCTAACATCCAAAAAAAAAAAAAATAACAATTATATATATAGCTACCTAGATTGTATTGAATTAACAAAACAAATAATAATAATTAACTGAGAGGTATTGGAAGAAAAAATACACCTAATTTGTTTATAACTTTTAGAATGTTTGTATGCTGTAGCTGCAATATTGAGTCTTTCCATCCACCTCCGGTTGCTTCATTCCGGATATCCATGCAATTTATATATATATATATATATATATATATATATATATATATATATATATATATATATATATATATATATATATATTTGCATGCCCCGGTAGCTAAATGCTTAGTTACGGCGCTGGGCAAAACCAAAGCCCATGGCCAGTATACAATATTTTTCTGTATGCATTATTTTCTGTTGAGCACTACTGACACCTTTGAAACGGTGAATCTTAGGTCGCCTGCAGATACATTAGTCCAATCAATGCGTCTGAACCTGGTGTGTAATCCCAAGGTAACTGCTCACAGTTAACACGTTTTAATACGTTAATTCACGTTTTAAGTAATACAGTGTCCCCTTCAAACATGTTAAAGGAGAAATTCGGAAATAACATACAAAACTATGCGCGAGTAAATACCATCCTAACTCCTAACATCCAAAAAAAAAAATAAAAATAAAAAAAAATAACAATTATATATATAGCTACCTAGATTGTATTGAATTAACAAAACAAATAATAATAATTAACTGAGAGGTATTGGAAGAAAAAATACACCTATTTTGTTTATAACTTTTAGAATGTTTGTATGCTGTAGCTGCAATATTGAGTCTTTCCATCCACCTCCGGTTGCTTCATTCCGGATATCCATGCAATTTATATATATATATATATATATATATATATATATATATATATATATATATATATATATATATATATATATATATATATATATATTTATATATATATATATATATATATATATATATATATATATATATATATATATATATATATTTGCATACCCCGGTAGCTAAATGCTTAGTTACGGCGCTGGGCAAAACCAAAGCCCATGGCCAGTATACAATATTTTTCTGTATGCATTATTTTCTGTTGAGCACTACTGACACCGTTGAAACGGCGAGTCTTAGGTCGCCTGCGGATACATTAGTCCAATCAATGCGTCTGAACCTGGTGTGTAATCCCAAGGTAACTGCTCATTGTTAACACGTTTTAATACGTTAATTCACGTTTTAAGTAATACAGTGTCCCCTTCAGACATGTTAAAGGAGAGATTCGGAAATAACATTTAAAACTATGCGCGAGTAAATACCATCCTAACTCCTAACATCCAAAAAAAATAAAATAAATAACAATAATATATATATATATATATATATATATATATATATATATATATATATATATATATATATATATATATATATATATATATATATATATATATATATATATATATATATATATATATATATATATATATTTGCATACCCCGGTAGCTAAATGCTTAGTTACGGCGCTGGGTAAAACCAAAGCCCATGGCCAGTATACAATATTTTTCTGTATGCATTATTTTCTGTTGAGCACTACTGACACCGTTGAAACGGTGAGTCTTAGGTCGCCTGCGGATACATTAGTCCAATCAATGCGTCTGAACCTGGTGTGTAATCCCAAGGTAACTGCTCACAGTTAACACGTTTTAATACGTTAATTCACGTTTTAAGTAATACAGTGTCCCCTTCAGACATGTTAAAGGAGAAATTCGGAAATAACATACAAAACTATGCGCGAGTAAATACCATCCTAACTCCTAACATCCAAAAAAAAAAAAAAAATAACAATAATATATATATATATATATATATATATATATGCATGCCCCTGTAGCTAAATGCTTAGTTACGGCGCTGGGCAAATCCAAAGCCCATGGCCAGTATACAATATTTTTCTGTATGCATTATTTTCTGTTGAGCACTACTGACTGTTGAGCACTGGAAGGGAAGGCGATGCAAGCATTGCTCGAGTTAGACCCAGAGGAGCCTTGTGACTTCCATACCCTATCCACGGCTCTCCAGCGCCGCGTTGGCTAAGTGGAGTCAGCCGTCAGCCGGCGCTATCGCCTTGCCTCGCGCAAGAGAGTCAGTGTCGAGAAACTCGGGATACTGGCCGCAGACACTAAATACTTGGCACGGAGGGGGTATCCTGGTTTACCTCCGGCTGTACAAGAAGACCTGGCGATGGAGGCGTTCATCCGTGGCTTGAAGCCCACCGCGCTCTGACAACAGGTTCAGCTCGTTGCCCCAACCTCCCTAGAGCAGGCTTTAACCCATGCCCTAAGGATTGAGGCCGTGCTCGAGGAGGGCGAGAGAGTCCGGATCCCCAAAGTCTGCGCGGTCAGAGGAAAGGAAGATAGCGATGGAGACGAGGATACCGCCGCTGTCAGGCAGACCACTCCTGTAAGGCGCTGCTGGAACTGCGGAAGCCCGGGTCACCTGCATGCACAATGCCGCCGCCGCCGTCACCCAGTACCATCTGAAGAAGAGACGTCATGGGCGGGAAACGAAAAAGGAGCGGCGTAAACGGGGGACCGCAGCTCCTTCACCTTCCTTCCCCCACCCATAGAGACAAAGAGAACGACGCGTGGCAATGGTGGGCCGTGTTGGCCGGGGCAACAGTCTGCATGCACCCTGCCTCTTAAATGGGGTGCAGTGCAAGGCCTTGGTCGACACAGGCTCCACCATCTCCATCCTGCAGCCCGGGGTCCTCCCCAGAGAAAGTGACGGATGGCTGGAAGGCTGGACGCCCACCACGGTTCGCCTCCGCACTGTCACCGGCCAGGTCGCGTCCATGCTGGGACGACGGCATCTGGAGATCCAGCTCGGAGACTGCACGATCCAACACGAATTCTGGCTGGCGGAGATACAGGATCGCTGCATTCTGGGCCTGGACCTCCTGAACAAAGTAGGAGCTACCATCGACTTGGCTGAGGGAACCTTGTGCCTTGGCCAGAGCCAACTGCGCCTGATTCCGGGTCGGGAGAAGGAAGGGGAGCAACGCCGCACCAGAACCACCGTGCGGCATAGCCAGATGAGGGAGGTTCGTCGGACGCAGGGGGGCAGGACCCGGCCTCTCCCAGAAGCAGAGGACAGGACATCGGCGACGGAGTTTGCAAGGGCTTCAACTGTCTCCGCCCCCTCTCCTGCAGAACTTTCACCGCCCCCTGCAACCACAACCGGTGGAACACAGGACTGCAGGATAACTGATGCGGTGAAAGCGCTGTGGCAGAGGAGTAAGGAGGGTCTATCTCAGGGCCAGCGGGACCAGTTATGGGAACTATTAAGGGGGTACTTGGACATTTTTGCTGCAAACATAGAGGACTGTGGGCGGACTGGATTAGTTCAGCACAGCATTAACACGGGAGACGCGGCTCCGATCCGGGAGCGGCCACGGCGGCTACCCTTGGCAAAGCGGGAAGCGGCCGAGGGCATGATTCTGGAAATGGCCACTGCCGGGGTAATTGAACAATCGGCTAGCCCCTGGGCCGCGCCAGCCCTGCTAGTAAAAAAAAAGACGGGTCACTGCGGTTCTGTGTGGATTATCGCAAACTGAATGCAGTGACACACAAGGACTCGTACCCCCTCCCCAGAATCGATGAAGCTCTGGACTACATCACAGGCTCCCGCTGGTTCAGCTCCCTCGACCTGCGCAGCGGATACTGGCAGGTTGAGCTGGCCCCTGAGGCATGACAGAAAACTGCATTCTCCATTGGCCAGGGTCTGTGGCAGTTTTCAGTGATGCCCTTTGGACTGTGCAATGCCCCAGCAACGTTCGAGCGCCTGATGGAGCGGGTGCTCACCGGAGTTCCACGGACCCATTGTGTTGTATACCTGGATGACTTACTGGTGCACGCCACCACCTTTTCGGCGGCACTGCAGAACTTGCGGACTGTGTTCGAGCGCATCCGTGGAGCTGGCTTAAAACTCCACCCTGGGAAGTGCAACCTGCTGAGAAGAGAAACACACTTCCTCGGACATGTTGTCGGGGCAGACGGCATTGCCACAGACCCTGCTAAAGTGACTGCTGTAAAGGACTGGCCGGTCCCCAGGACTGTGACAGAGGTGCGTAGCTTTCTGGGCCTGGTGTCTTATTACCACCGCTTTGTGAAGGACTTTGCTCAGATCGCCAGGCCCCTGCACCGCCTGACTGAGAAAGGGGGCTGGTTCAGCTGGGACACCGACTGCGCAGCTGCCTTTGGGGAATTGCGAGAGGCCCTTGTGAAGGCCCCAGTCTTGGCGTTCCCTGACCCCCAAAAACCGTTCATCCTGGACACGGACGCGAGCGATGTGGGGATCGGAGCAGTGCTAGCCCAGGAAGGCTCGGACGGAGAACAAGTGGTCGCGTACTACAGCCAAGCTCTTAGTAAAACAGAGCGGAACTATTGTGTGACTCGCCGGGAACTGTTGGCTGTAGTACGGGCCGTGCACCACTTTCGTCCCTATCTCTACGGGTGAAGATTCAAGCTGCGCACGGATCACGCCTCCCTGCGGTGGCTGCTCAACTTCCGCGAGCCCGAAGGACAGGTGGCTCGCTGGATAGAGACACTGCAAGGGTATGCCTACACAATAATGCAGATGCCCTGTCCCGTCGCCCCTGCTTCTCTGAGGACTGTAAGCACTGCCATCGGATGGAGGAGCGAGAGGCACAGCGGTCCTTGGAGGAGCGAGTAAGTGCTGCCACTGTAGCTGTGGAGACCCCCCTTGAGTTGCCAGCGGGGGAGATCCAGCGTCAGCAGGGTCTGGACGCTGAGCTGGCACCGCTGATCCGCTGGTTATCGGCGGGTCAGCGCCCAGCCAGACGTGCGGTGTCAGCCCTCTCCCCGGAGGTAAAAGTGCTGTTGGCGCAATGGGAATGTTTGAGCCTCCGGGAAAGTGTGCTGTACCGTTTCTGGACAGACCCTGCGACAGGGCGCAAGCGGCTACAAGTGGTGGTTCCTCAAGCTCTCCGAGAGACCGTCCTGCGAGCCGTGCATGGCGGACCAGCCACTGGACACTTCGGCGTTGCCAAGACCCTGGGTCGGCTTCGGGAGCGGTTCTACTGGGGACGGTGCCGACGTGATGTGGAGACTTATGTGCGACGCTGTGACCAGTGCACCGCCCGGAAGGGCCCCTTGGACCGCTCTCATGCCCCGCTCCAGCAGTACCAGGTGGGGGCACCATTAGAGCGCGTCGGTGTGGACATCTTAGGGCCGTTTCCACGGACGGAGGGGGGCAACCGGTACGTCCTGGTGGCCATGGATTACTTTACTAAATGGCCTGAGGCGTACGCAGTCCCCGATCAGAGCGCGACTACCTGCGCGGAGGCACTGCTGGAAGGCATGTTCTGCCGGTTTGGGGTTCCCGAGGAGCTACATAGTGACCAGGGGCGTAACTTTGAAGCGCAGGTGTTTGGTGAGGTGTGCAGGCGGCTGGGTATTAAGAAAACCAGGACGACCCCACTACACCCACAGAGCGATGGATTGGTGGAGCGGTTTAACCGCACCCTTGCCACCCAGCTGACCATGTGGACCTCCCAGCACCAGCGTGACTGGGATCAATGCTTGCCCTTGGTCCTAATGGCCTACCGGACTGCAGTGCATGAATCTACAGGGTGCACGCCAGCGGCTCTTATGTTTGGGAGAGAGCTCCGCACCCCAGTGGACCTTGTGTTTGGCCGGCCACCTCAGCTCCACACTCCGGAACCTACCGGCCCGGAATACCTCCAGCAGCTACAGGACCGATTGGACACTGCCCATGCTTACGCTCGGAAGCACCTCACCTCAGCTGGCCAGCGTCAGAAACGGGCATACGATACTCACTGCAAGGGCCGGGGATTTCAAGCTGGGCAGCAGGTCTGGGTTCACTGCCCTCGGCGAAGAAAGGGACTCTGCCCCAAGCTGGCCAGTAACTGGGAGGGCCCCTGTGTTGTTCTGGAGAGGCTCTCCGAGGTGACTTATCGAGTGCGGCTGCGGACCCGTAGCCGGGCGGTTGTGCTCCACCAAGACCGCTTGGCCCCCTACCGCCCCGGAACAAACTCGGTTGTCCCTGCAGCCAGCCCGGAGGCCAGCTCCCAGGACAGGGAAAGCGCTTCCCCCTTGCAACCACCGAATAGTTCACCAGCTGGTGGCCCAGGTAGGAGCATTCCGGCTCCAGCTGACTCCCAGCCCGCTGCACCTGTGCTCCAGCGCGGCCAGCGTATCCGTCGACCACCCCCGGGACTCTCTGACTTTGTGAGACATTAAGTGTTGGGCCAGCGGGACGTTCGGCCCTAAGATGGGGGCTGTGTAACGGGCACGGCTGGACTGACTCGCCGTTGCCACCTGTCGTCGAATAGGGCGCTGTGCCCGGAGCCAGTCCCCTACATTTGGTTAATGTGCAGCCGTGGATGCTGGGAGTATGAACTATGGTAGGGGAGAAACGGAATTATTGTTGTTGTGTTTATTTGTTGTTACTGTAAAAGTTTGCGTACTGTTCTATGCATTTCCCTGTAATTGTTATTACCCTTCCGGTGTTGTTTGATATATATGTGAATGTCACCCTGAGAGGCAGAGTAGTGCTCTGGTGTGGGGAAGGGCTGTGTGTGTGTGTTCATAGAGGGTGCTGACTTGCTGTTAGCTGCTTAATAAACTGCATTACCTAAAAGAGCTATTGTGTGCGTGTCTCCGTTAATCCCTGTGCTCGCTACAATATATATATATATATATATATATATATATATATATATATATATATAATTGCGATATGGAGTCTTGCATGCCCCGGTAGCTACGAAATGGAGTCTTACCATTCACCTCAGGTTGCTTCAACCGGAGGTGCATGCAATGATATATATATGCATGCCCCGGCAGCTAAATGCTTAGTTACGGCGCTGGGCAAAACCAAAGCCCATGGCCAGTATACAATATTTTTCTGTATGCATTCTTTTCTGTTGAGCACTACTGACACCGTTGAAAGGGTGAGTCTTAGGTCGCCTGTGGATACATTAGTCCAATCAATGCGTCTGAACCTGCATGCACGAGTAAATACCATCCTAACTCCTAACATCCAAAAAAAAAAAAAAACAAGTAGTGGAGTAGTGGTTAGAGCTCTGGACTCTTGACCGGAGGGTCATGGGTTCAATCACCGGTGTAGGACACTGCTGCTGTACAATTGAGCAAGGTACATTACCTAGATTGCTCCAGTAAAAACCCAACTGTATAAATGGGTAATTGTAGTAAAAATACTGTGATATCTTGTAACAATTGTAAGTCGCCCTGGATAAGGGCGTCTGCTAAGAAATAAATAATAATAATAGTAATAATATATATATATATATATATATATATATATATATATATATATATATATATATATATATATATATATATATATATAATTGCATGCCCCGGTAGCTACGATATGGAGTCTTGCATGCCCGGGATATATATATATATATATAATTGCATGCCCCGGTAGCTAAATGCTTAGTTACGGCGCTGGGCAAAACCAAAGCCTTTGGCCAGTATACAATATTTTTCTGTATGCATTCTTTTCTGTTGAGCACTACTGACACCGTAGTAGAACACCAAATGTGAAATGAACAACCATAAGTACGAATGAAATTATATATAGTTACTTATTATCATAATGTGAAATTGAAATCTGATGCGCATGTTAAAAGTTCAAGTCCTTTGCTTCGTATTTCCTTTTTAGTTTTTAAACGGAAGTGTTCTGAACTGAATCTCTCTTTTTAACTATTTTGCACAACAGTGTATTTGGTTATTGGATCTTCTGTTAAAAAAAAAAAAAGTTCTTTATTTTTCGAAAATAAAACGTCAATGCACTAATAAGAAATCAGGTTGCCAATTTCACCACTGTGACTATTCACCTTAAAAAAGTTACCATTGCCACCCTCTCCCGAAAAAAAATCCTGGCTACGCCACTGTTGCCAGGGTTTATTATTTAAAAATGCGCAGTTTATTTCAAACTTTCAAAACATAATAACATAACAAAGAGTGTCTAAGACCCTTCACCGTTATATTTGTTCTCGTGTGAGACTTTCACTTTTTCAGTCAGCGAAAATATGTGCTAAAACGGAGTGAATTTGAGCCCTGTTAAAATGGCAAAAATACAGCTACGTTTGGAGTTTTTCTACAACAAAAAAGCTAAACCTCCAACGCCAGAGACATCAACAGAAACCGAACCTGACTCTTCTGTAGTTCAGAATGTTACGAACAGCACAAGAGTGTGACGATCCTTCCATTTCAAACGCTCAGGTTAGTGCAGGTGTAGATGTCTGTCGATAAGAGACTCTTGCCTGTAAAGTGTTGTTTGCAGCTCTCTTGATTGTGACAATCTGGCGTAGAACTGTTTGTGATGAAATATCTGGTAATCTTAGAAAGCTAGCTTAATGTTTACATAAAAATGGTTAAATTCGGGCATCGGGTTTGAGCATTTTTTTTTTTCGGGGGGGGGGGGGGGGGGGGGTGATGATGGGGGTGCTGTGCCCCACCAGTTTTTCAAGCCATGAGTCGCCAATGGGCGGGGTTAACCAAATAATTTAAAGTGGGTGGGGTTAACCACATCATTTCATAAACCTTACTTGTTGTGCACTTCCATTTACTATATCGGTATCAGGGATATTATTTAAATAGTTCACACTTGGGTAAGAAAAGAATAGTATTATTATTTGTTTATTTTAGCAGACGCCTTTATCCAAGGCGACTTACAGAGACTAGGGTGTGTGAACTATGCATCAGCTGCAGAGTCACTTACAATTACGTCTCACCCAAAAGACAGAGCACAAGGAGGTTAAGTGACTTGCTCAGGATCACACAATGAGTCAGTGGCTGAGGTGGGATTTGAACCGGGAACCTGGTTACAAGCCCTGTTCTTTAACCACTGGACCACACAGCCTAATACAACATTTATATAAAATATATTAAAATATCATGATATAACAAGATTTGTTTAAATGATTATCCAGATACAGTATAATATACATAAGAAATTGAAATTGACTTTCAGCACACACAAAAAAAAGAAAGTAAAACATCTTTGGTGATCTGGGAGAGGAGAGTGCTGCAAGTTCCTTATTATTTCAGTGTTTCAGCCACACCTAATAAGATTGCATGAATGGCATTAACACATGTCCCTACACTGTCCCTATCCCTTTCTTCCTGTGAAATGAGAAAACGTTTTTCACAGTAATCATTACCCAACATCCTTTGAAGACCTGCAGCAACATATAGGCAAGGTTGATAAGGACTTCAGTTAAAATTCTGGTCTACCTGGATTAGTTTCTTGTGGTTTTACCCTAGAAGATAAATATCTAGAATATGGGAATATTGCCTGCAAGTGAGTAAAATGTTTTTCTTTCTTACGTTAGAAGTTGTTTCACCTTGAATGGAACTACCATATATTTGCAGAAATTAACTTTCAATGGATACTATGTCTCAAGTTAGAAATACGAGTTTCATTAGAGTTAATTTTGTTCAGTTTAAATAATAAGTAATGCAAATAAATACATAGTTTTAAGAATACAATTTTATCTATTTCTACCAACCTTCATTGTTTTGTCTGTTTCAGACCCCTCTACATAGGGGCAGGAATAGCCACAGTCAGTGTGACCACAAGCAGGCAGACAAGCAGCAGTGACCTCATCTTCAGAGCTCAACACTGAACCACAAGCATGTTGCAGGATGTTATATAGCAGTTTAGCTTAGGGCTCCTCTCAATTTCAAAAACCTCACAAAACAGCAAGAGAATGATATAGCAGTTTGGTGTACTGTAAAGCCTATAAAGTGAGATTTGGAGTGAAGATCTTTTACGAATGTTGAAGTATTGATGGATTAAATAATACTTAATATTTATGTAACTTCTGGACTTACAGAGACTAGGGTGAGTGAACTATGCATCAGCTGCATAATGGATTTAATTATGAGTTTTTGCCACTGAACAACACAAAAAAGTCCATAATGTCAAAGTGAAAAATAAAATCTACAAATTGTTCTAAATTAATTACAAATACAAAACAGAAAATAATTGATTGCATAAGTATTCACCCCCTTGAGTCAATATTTGGTAGAGGCACCTTTGGCAGCAATTACAGCCACGAGTCTATTTGTATAAGTCTCTACCAGCTTTGCACATCTGGACACTGCAATTTTTGCATCTTCACGAGCTTTCCAGGCCCTGACGCAGAGAAGCATCCCCATAGCATGATGCTGCCACCACCATGCTTCACGGTAGGGATGGTGTTCTCAGGATGATGTGCGGTGTTAGGCTTGCGCCAAACATAGCGCTTAGCGTTGTGGCCAAAAAGCTCTATTTTGGTCTCATCACACCATAGAATCTTCTTCCACTTGGTCTCAGAGTCTCCCACATGCCTTCTGGCAAACTCTAGCCGAGATTTGATGCAAGTTTTTTTCAACAATGGCTTTCTTTTTGCCACTCTCCCATAAAGGCCAGTTTTGTAAAGCACCCGGGCTATTGTTGCCGTATACACAGTGTCTCCCAGCTCAGCCGTGGAAGACTGTAACTCCTTTAGAGTTGCCATAGGCCTCTTGGTGGCCTCCCGGGCTAGTGCCCTTCTCGCCCGGATACTCAGTTTTTGAGGACAGCCTTTTCTAGACAGATTCACAGTTGTGCCATATTCTCTCCATTTCTTAATAATGGACTTTACTGTGCTCCGGGGGATATTCAATGCCTTGGAAATGTTCTTATATCCTACCCGATTGGTGCTTTTGAAGAACCTTATTCCGGATTTGCTTTGAATGTTCCTTCATCTTCATGATGTAGTTTTTGTTAGGAAATGTACTAACCAACTGTGGGACCTCCCAGAGACAGGTGTATTTAACCTGAAATCATGTGAAACACCTTAATTGCACACAGGTGGACACCATTCAACTAATTATGTGACTTCTAAAGACAATTGGTTGCACCAGAGCTTATTTAGGTGTGTCATAGCAAAGGGAGTGAATACTTATGCAATCAATTATTTTCAGTTTTATATTTGTAATTAATTTAGAACAATTTGTAGATTTTATTTTTCACTTTTCACTTTTTGTGTTGATCAGTAGCAAAAACTCCTAATTAAATCCATTTTGATTCCATTTGTAACACAATAAAATGTGGAAAAGTCCAAGGGGGGTGAATACTTTTGAGTGTCACTGTGTGTGTATATATATATATGTATATGTATATATATATATATATATATATATATATATATATATATATATATATATATATATATATATAATGATAAGTCAGTCCGTCCTATAACCTCCAGATGTCCACATGACCAAATACAAATTCCCCATAAACTGATCTAAAGAATAAATAAGTTATTAACACATTAACTATTGGCTAATGAGTAATTATAGCTATAGAAATTGAGGCAATCAAGGCTTTTGGTTTTAGAAAAAGAAAAAAAACATGACTGTGCCAGATTACAAAATGTACATCAGTACCCATTTGCAGTCATGCACTGTGACGACAATATATTTTTCATAATCTGCCATTTATCTTTAGAACATTATAGAAAGGCTTTAGTAGACAGACATTTGAAATTACTGAAAAAAGAGATCTTAAAGTTGCAACCCTTAGCATATAGATGAATCATTTCCCTGATGTTAAAAACCAAATTGCAACCAGAGATATATTTTTTTAAAATATTGCTCGAGCAGGAATATGTATTTTAAAGATCCTCAAGGAGGCTAGTAATCCAAGATTCAGGGCCACACTGTAAATGGCACTGCCTATATCTTGAAGAAATACTTAAATAAAAATATTATAATAGAAATCCCAAATCCAAGAAAGAAGATAACCACTCTAATTTTTTTAAGCCTTTAAGAAATTGGATTTAAAGCTTGATTAGTCATTAGCCTTTTCTGTGTGTTAATTCATCATGTCAAAATTGGTAATGTTTAATTATTGTTAATTACACATATTAGGTGTACTCCACTGACATTGTGTGGTTGTAGGACTAATTTACAGGTCAGAAAACCTTTAAAGGATTGCATGAAATTCTCAAGGACTTATTCAAGTGTTAAAGCTTTGTGAACACAACAAAACAGCTGTCAAAAGCATTCTGTCTTAAAAAGACATAAATCCATTAAAATGAACACCCTCCCACCAACCCACATCCTTCACACACATACATATACACAAACACACACAAGAAGAATACCAATTTCAAAAGATACCAAAATAAACTCAAGAACAAAGTGATTTTTATTTTTGTTCTTTATTAAAATGTCTTCATCTAGACAATGTGGGGAAGCTATAAAAAAAGGCTAACAAGATGCTTGGATATATTGTGATAAGTGTTGAATTTAAATCAAGGGAAGTAATGTTAAAACTTTACAATGCATTAGTAAGACCTCATCTAGAATATTGTGTTCAGTTCTCGTCACCTCGTTACAAAAAGGATATTGCTGCTCAAGAAAGAGTGCAAAGAAGAGCGACCAGAATTATCCCGGGTTTAAAAGGCATGTCGTATGCAGACAGGCTAAAAGAATTGAATCTATTCAGTCTCGAACAAAGAAGACTACGCGGTGATCTGATTCAAGCATTCAAAATGCTAAAAGGTATTGACAATGTCGACCCAGGGGACTTTTTCGACAAGGACCAGGAGTCACAAATGGAGATTAGATAAAGGGGCATTCAGAACAGAAAATAGGAGGCACTTTTCTACACAGAGAATTGTGAGGGTCTGGAACCCGCTCCCCAGTAATGTTGTTGAAGCCGACACCCTGGGATCCTTCAAGAAGCTGCTTGATGAGATTCTGGGATCAATAAGCTACTAACAACCAAAAGAGCAAGATGGGCCGAATGGCCTCCTCTCGTTTGTAAACTTTCTTATGTTCTTAAAATGTTTGTTTACTTAGGCATGAGCATGCTGTATATGCTATCCTGACACAGATACATGATTTACTAGCGCAGGATTAAAAAAAAAAAAAAAAAAAAGAACAATATTTGGTTATCAGGCCAACATGCATTTGACTGTGATTTTTCTGCACTTCGACTGGCAGGATCACGACGTCACTTGTTGGATCCACCTTCACATTAGGACAGGATCAGCTGTATGCTGGGGAAAGGTGAGAATCCTTTTAATAAAACTTCCCATGTAGTTTGTTTAATGTTTGGTATCACTTATCCTCAAAATGGGCAAAATCTGCTACGATCACAAGATATATGGTGTCTGATTTAGTTGCTTGATAAGGAAGAAATCTAGATGGTGCTATTTTTTCATCAGCGTGTGTCAACATTCTATAGAACCATTGAATAGTAGACCCCTCTATCTGGTAAATAGGGGCATATTAATCAAGCTTGTAAAAACTGAAGCATTTCACTTTTTTTTTTTTTTTTTTATAAATTTAGTCGTTGCCAATAATTTTTTATTATTTTCTCCCCAATTTGGAATGGCCAATTATTTTATTATGCTCAGCTCACCGCTACCACCCCAGGGCTGACTCTGGAGGGCGAAGACAAACACACGCTGTCCTCCGAAGCGTGGGCCAATTGAGCGCCGCCCCCTGGGAGCTCCCATCCTCGGTCGGCAAAGGAATAGCCTGGACTCAAACTCGCGATGTCCAGACTATAGGGCACATCCTGCACTGCACGTGGAGTGCCTTTACTGGATGCGCCACTCGGGACCCCCGGCATTTCACTTATTGTTCATTACAATGGATTTTGTATCATCCCGCAACCACGCTGGGTTTCACTGAGGTCATTGTGATAGAGCTGATTGTTTTAATATTTTCAATATTGTTTTTCAAAGTGTGCTAAATCAGTTTTTCCTGTTGCTATGGCCAACGGTTTCATCCTAGGAATCTGAAAAATAGTAATGGCATTTGCAAAGTTGTTTCTATTATCAATAATTGTATTAAGAGTTCCAAAATAATGCAATGTAAACAAAAACTGACAAGTTTAAATATCTTTTAATTGATTTTTAAAAAACAAATTAAAAAAATGGACTAACTGAAGGTGACATGTTTTCTGATTGATTTGGTAATGAAGTGCCACATAACACTGCAGTCTAGGGAATGGCTACAGGAAAGATAACTTACTGTTACAGGAGCCTCCTTTTTAGCTGATATTACAGATAGGTAGCCCAGACAAGGTCTTGGACGTCTCTTTGGGTTGGCTTCGAATTGTCTCTTTTCTCTGATCGGAATGTCTGGAGGGGAGGTGGCCTTCTGGTAAGATAGCAATAAGATTTAAAAAATGACATCTCTGTAAAAATTAAAAAAGGCAGTACCCCACCATCAAGTATAATTTTACACTAAAATATTTTGTCTTATTAACTTTAATTAACACCAACGATATTCATCCACAAATTAGTTCATTGTGTAAACATATCCCAGGGTTTCTACTGCGCATCTCCTTCTACCTTCCTTAGCTCCACACATTCCCACAATCCCCTTCTGCTACTGCACACTCTGAAAAGAGATCCCACTGGATGAGATTGTTTATTACATCTTTAAAGGGAGCGTATAAAACCAATGAACTACTCCATTGCATGTTAAACTTATTTTCGATCAACCAATGAGTTAGAAATAAGTGTGCATGACATGGCCAGTGACTGTGACTTATTCGTGCTGCAAATGATTTGATGTTACACCACCACTCTCTTACTTCAGACAAACACCACAACCCCTAGTCCTTTACACATTTACACATTTTTTATAAACAAAACACAAAACATCCATATAAGATGGATATGTGTAAAAGATCTGAATCATTGATATGTCCAGAGGGTGAAACAATGTGGCAGGAAAATGGTTCATTTTTATGGGACAGCACTGGTAATGGAACCTAAGTTAAAAAAAATAAAAATAAAATCAGGAAGATAAGCTGTGTACCAAACATAGACAATAACTCAAAAGTGAATTAAGTTTCCGATTGTATACCTGGCTATACACAGTTACTACTGATATAAAGACATTTTGGCTCATCTAACCTAGGTCTATGGCATATCCTGAAAACAGATTATTACAAAAATATGATTTCAAACAGCATACAAATGTAAGGGGACAGAGAAAAATAATAATTTGAATCTATCTGTCTCTCTAATGCGGGTTCCTAAACATCACGTTGTAATTCTAATTACCTTTTCTTGTCCCTTGTCAAATCTACCCCATACTGTGCTGGCTTGGCCGCCTCCAGCATCTTCACCATCTCCGTCCAGCAAGGATACAACACCAGGAGAAGCAGGTCTTTTTTTACAAATCTGAAAAAAATACATTTGTATTTTAGATGTAATTTCTTGTCACGGGACATTATGTAAATGCTATTATCCATGGTGCTTACGACAAACATTTACACTTGGGTCTCTTTGAGAAAGACATTACTAAATCTCAACAAAGAATTTGCCATGCTTACAATTTGCCTATGCTTATGTATACATATACATCTCCTGCCACGTAAACTCTAAACGATGAACATGACATATCAACAGTATGTACAGGATAGAATAAGAATTAGCAATGAAATGTTTAATCACAGTCTGATGAGGGATTATCCAGATGTATGTAAAACTGTGTGACATTCACAATCTTGTATATTATCATTAATGTATACTCTATAATGTTGATGCTAAGTTTCCTGTCAATTGGATAAACAGTTTGTAACAAATTGTGTGTGTGTGTGTACAGCCACCTCCACTTCATCCCCTTCGCAATGGATTTCATCCCCAGCTGGGGATAACAGAGCTGGTATAAAAATCCAACTGTAGTCTCCCTTGGAGCACCAGACAGTGGCATGAATAAAGAGATTAGAAATTGCCCGCTTAGAGGGTATAAACTATCTCTTTAAAGTTTAAAATTACCAGCTTTTAGTGGTTGGTGTCCAGTCGTCATTTTTTACAGTTTCTTCGTTTCACTTTTCCTTTTGTTCAGTCATCCTGGTGCAATATATATATATATATATATATATATAAAATAAAGAGCTAGTTATAACTTTTAAATGAATCTTAACCTCAAAAACACTATCAGGGGGTCCTCGAGTGGCTCACCTGGTAAAAGCGTGGTTGTGTGGTCATACAGCACAGGTTCGCGTCCTGGCTGTGCAAAGTTGTCGGTCTTCGCTGTGAATTCCAAAGGGAGCGTAACATTGGCTCTGGCACTCCCGTGGGTTAGGGAAGCAAAAACAAAAGGGACTGTTTCTCCTCATTGCGCTACAGTGAACCCTGCTGGCCAGGCGCCCTGTGAGCTCAAAAGCGGACACCTGCAGGGCTGGCCTTTGTCCTCCAGAGGTCAGTAGCTCGCTGACATCCGCTCTCGAGTTCCTGGGTGTAAAAGAGGATAATAGTTTGGTTGTGGGATCGGAGGACGCCCACTGAACCTTTGGATCTCCTGAGCTGTGTAAGGAATTGCTGCGATGAGGAGAAAAAATAATTGGACATTCCAAATTGGGGAGAAAATCGGGGGTAAAATAATTGGGCACACTAAATGTATATATACATAACTTCACGTCTGTCCCCAGGCAGGACGATTGAGATATTCGGTAAAGAAACAATGCTATAATTAATCCCTGTAATTACGCCAATTACAGATGTTTCTTTTGCTCCTAAATTATATTGGGATGGTCAGTAAATCATTTGCTGACAATTGCATCATTCACAGAAGGTGTGCGGCAGGTGTGGGATTAATTGGGCCTATTTATATCCCCATCGCTCACAACTTCTTAATTTCATTTTCAGAAATTGTAAAACAGTTTGTGTTAACTCTATAGACACCAGCCCCCTATATACCAACTAAAGTCCATTTATATTAAATATTTAAGTACGAGCATCCCAGGGAGAAAACTAGAATAGCAAATGAGCAAGTGTGCTCAGGTCAGCGCTTTGTGGTAACTGCAGGTATTTGCATCACACTGCTGAATGACCAATAGCCACCCAGTACTGTATATTGCAAATGGGCTGTTTCATCTGAGCTCAACTGTGTTAACCCTGACCTAGTCGAGGTTGGTGAACCCTGTTGTTCTGATTATCAACATAATGTCAATAAATCTTACAAGACTGCATCACACACTTAAAGCAGTTTTTGGCAAAAACACCCACCACCACTGTCAAGTGCATAGGAAAAACAACCATAGTTTAACTGCAGTGGAGAAGATTGGATTTAAATAATTGCAAAATACTGCATGTTTGTGTATTGAAATAATGAACATGTTAATGATTATTAAAAATACCAATTGTAGTTGTTTTTTTCAGACAAACATAAAACTGTAGGCCACTGTTTAGTGTCTGAAGGGGACACTGTATGCTAACCAAAGCCCATGGCCAGTATACAATATTTTTCTGTATGCATTATTTTCTGTTGAGCACTACTGACACCGTGGAAACGGTGAGTCTTAGGTCGCCTGCGGATACATTAGTCCAATCAATGCGGCTGAACCTGGTGTGTAATCCCAAGGTAACTGCTCACAGTTAACACGTTTTAATACGTTAATTCACGTTTTAAGTAATACAGTGTCCCCTTCAGACATGTTAAAGGAGAAATTCGGAAATAACATACAAAACTATGCGCGAGTAAATACCATCCTAACTCCTAACATCCAAAAAAAAAAAAAAAGAAAAAAAAAAAACAATAATATATATATATATATATATATATATATATATATATATATATATATATATATATATATATATATATATATATATATAATTGCATGCCCGGTATCTACGATATGGAGTCTTGCATGCCCCAGTAGAGGCAATATTGAGTCTTTCCATCCACCTCCGGTTGCTTCATTCCGGAGGTCCATGCAATTTATAAATATATATATATATATATATATATATATATATATATATATATTTGCATGCCCCGGTAGCTAAATGCTTAGTTACGGCGCTGGGGAAAACCAAAGCCCATGGCCAGTATACAATATTTTTCTGTATGCATTATTTTCTGTTGAGCACTACTGACACCGTTGAAACGGTGAGTCTTAGGTCGCCTGCGGATACATTAGTCCATTCAATGCGTCTGAACCTGGTGTGTAATCCCAAGGTAACTGCTCACAGTTAACACGTTTTAATACGTTAATTCACGTTTTAAGTAATACAGTGTCCCCTTCAGACATGTCTAAGGAGAAATTCGGAAATAACATACAAAACTATGCGCGAGTACAACTCCAAACATCCAAAAAAAAATAATAAAAAAAAATAACATTAATATATATATATATATATATATATATATATATATATATATATATATATATATATATAATTGCATGCCCGGTATCTACGATATGGAGTCTTGCATGCCCCCCGGTAGCTGCAATATTGAGTCTTTCCATCCACCTCCCTGCCCCCCCCCGGGAAGAAATTTTTTAGTAGACAGCTATTAAATGGTAACTTCTGGTGGCTTGAAATGAATGCTGGACATGAATCGAGGACAGTTTGATTGACATGAAGTTGGCTGGTATACACTTAAAACACTATGATAAAGTGTCCCTCCTGGAAGCTGGTTTGACATCCCTGCTGTAGAATTACTAATAACCTGAATTCTAACCTATCCCAGCCTTACTGTAAGCTACCAATACCCCTGGCGCTACAAGCATGAGCACATGCACGCTCACGTGCTCTGCCTGCCACTCCTGTGTCTGTGCTGCTGCTCGTACCTGGGTGCATTGCTTCATTCACCTGATAAAATAATAAATTGATGCATGCCATATAGAGAGAAAATATATGGCTATGCTAACTTTATTTGCTGAGTATTACTATACAGCATTAGCCTACTATTATATCACAATGTGCCTCAAACAATAATATATCTCAAAACTGAGTCTAACACTTTCACTGTTATAATCACTAAGCCATTACAGACCCCACCTGCGACCCTGTTGCTCCACCTGCCTCTGTACTGCTTTTACCAGGCTGCACTGCTTCACTCGCCTGATAAAATGATAAATTGATGCATGCTGTTTAGAGAGAAAGTATGACTCTGTTAACTTCATTAGTAAATTATTTGTTCATTTGCTATGAGAATCATTATCAATTGTGTTTATTACTTTAATAACATCTTCCTACTTACACTTTGACTTTTTGTAAAAAAAACTTCCTTATGTCCATCTTTATTTTTTTGGTTGCTATTATGCTTTAGTCACCTAAAGCCAAATTGAAGTGATTAGCTAATAGTTGAATGACGATATCAAAACATGCTCGCTCTCTCTCTCTCTCTCTCTCTCTCTCTCTCTCTCTCTCTCTCTCTCTCTCTCTCTCTCTCTCTCTCTCTCTCTCTCTCTCTCTCTCTCTCTCTCTCTCTCTCTCTCTCTCTCTCTCTCTCTCTCTCTCTCTCTCACTCTCTCTCTCTCTCTCTCTCACACACACACACACACACACACACACACATAATGATTTAGCTGTGAAACAAGCTAGCTAGCCACCAAGGACGTTGGGTTAGCAGCTAGCAATGGGTCGCTAACGTAATAGGTAGGTAGGTAGGTAGCTTTATTCTCTCAAACTATGTTGCTGACGAGCTGACAATACCTTCAGCCGCGGCACCTGGCTTTCATTCAGTCAGTGGCTCACACTCATATCAGCCTGACCGGCAAGCGGCAACTTCAGATGAGCGTCTTTCCAGAGTCCAGCCTAAACCAGCGGTTCTCAACCTTTTTTTTACTCACGCCACACTGAAATTTATTTGTATATCTGTCGTTGTCCCCCCCCCCCCACCATTAATTTGACTTTTTTTATATTTTTTATTACTGCCTATATAATATAGTGCATTTATTTAGCCGCCTGGATAGTCACACTGTCCATTCAATCAAATACATATGTTCGTGTTCGCTTTTTACACACACGATACAAAAATATCAAGCAAGGAGTAAGTTAGTTACAAAGGGAGGAAGGAGGATTGAAATAATATGACAACGCATTAACCAACAAACACAAACATCGAATTAAACTGATTATATTTATTCTTATTTTTTAAAATAAATGTGAAAATTATGGCACAATGTACACCGTTTAAGAATGACTAGAATTTTTTTTTTTTATTTTAAACCCGGAGATTTACCTTTCACTCCCGAGTCCTTGTGCACTTTCGCACTTCAATGAAAACAACACACTCTGCTGGTCCCTGACGTCAGCCACGCAGTGAGTCCGTGTTACAGTGATGCAGTATGGAAGGGCCAAAGCCAATCAAATTAGCGTTTTTTTTTGTTTTGTTTTTTTTGGAGGAGGGAGGACTAACGAGGGGGAGGGGCGGGGGGCTTGAGAGAGTTAACCCTTTGTGGAGCAGATAAAATGACTTGACAAAAGATGTTTAAGATTTATCAAAATTATTGGTAGGGACAATTCAACGGTCCCTTGACATTGGTAGGGACATGTCCCTACCGTCCCTAGCTAAATCTACGCCGGTGCGTGAAATAGTAGACTTTGTAATGTCTCCTGTTGTGAAAAAGTCGTCACTTTCACATTTGCAGATTTTAATTTGAGAATTTCTCAGCGAATTTAATAGACTGTATCCTGGTAATTTTATACCAAAATTGCATTACTTGGTACACTACCCCAGATTGCTAGCTGAATTTGGACCACTTTGATCACTTTGGTGCTTACGTTTTGAAGGAAAGCACCAGTACTTTAAGCGGCTTGCAAGAAATGTGTGGAACTTCCGGAACATCTGCTTTACTTTAGCAAAAAGACATCAACAAAGACAGTGTTGGGATTTTTGTTGTGCAGATGCTTTGCATCAGTCATATGAGCAAGAAGGGTCTTGTGTTGTTCAGCTATCATCTACATCTTTGAAAGACATTATTCTTGAAAAATGCAATATTCAAGCCAGTGAACTTGAAGCTGATGAAACCATACTGAAAGTAAAGAAACTAACTGTGGATCACGTGAAATACGAAGTCAAGGATTACTTCATTGTCGATGTAGTCCATGAGGATTTACCCATTTTTTTCAAAATCTTGCATATCATTCAGTTTAGGTGTACATGGATTTTGTGTGGGAAACTGTATTTTGCTCTGGAATTTAATTCTCACCTTCATGCCTTCAAAATAGAGGCTTTGCATGAGTGGTGTACATTAACACCTGGCAATGAAGTTGACTACCATGCACTAGATGCTTATGAAGACAGTGATGGATGTTTATATATTGCACCTCATCATACTGTGTATAAGGTACTGCTTGCATTTAAAACTGTGATATTAATTACAATGGCAGGTTAACATTGGTGCTTATTTTTCTGATTAATTTTATGTTTTTTTGTTCATTAGGTGAAGAAATAGATGGTGAGACTCTTTTAGGTCTGACAGAACATATGATTGGAAAGATCTTCCGAACTATGAAGGACCAAGTCAAATTTTTAAAGGCTCTCGAGAACCTTAAAAGGTATGTAATGACAAATATATTATACATTATGTTAGTCTATTGTTGTGTTTTAGTATTTACATTTAAATACCACATACTATACAGGAATCACTTTGAAAAGTATAAATTACTACTACCAGTACACTTTTTGTATTGTAATGTTGTATTGTAAGAAAGATGTATATTATGGGAGTACATTTCTTTATGGAAACACACAGAGAGAGAGAGAGAGAGAGAGAGAGAGAGAGAGAGAGAGAGAGAGAGAGAGAGAGAGAGAGAGAGAGAGAGAGGTATTTTCACTAGTTTAATTCCTGAAAATGAGGACTGGGAATGTATGGTTTTAAACTTCTGTGTAGAAAATTAATATGGCTGTTATATTATAAGGCTCTGTTTAAATATCAAGTCTTTAGATATTTTCAGGTGATTAAAATTATGAAATATTGTTTTTTTTGTTGTTTTTTGTATTTTCATAGAACAAAAGCAAATGAGCATATTGTTTCAGAGAAGGTGCTACCAGTAGAATGCAGAGAAGTGCCACAAACCTCAACAAGTGTTCATGTTTGGACCGCATGTTATACATTGCCTATATTTCCTCCAGTTGTACAGATGGCCCTTGATAGAAAGGACATTGGTTTCAAATCAAAAGACAAATCTGCCCTTCGTGCAGCTCTAATACAGACTCTGTTTGATGACCTCAGCAAATATACGCTGTAAGAACTGAGATTTCGGTGTTTGTTTTAGATACATAGGCAACCAATTTTAGAATAATTACATAACATAAAATAGCATATTCATTTTTAAATGATTACTATTTTTTTTTTAAATCTATCATAACAGCAATATTTTATTCAAGAGAAAAAGTTTTATTAAATTCATTTTCATAATGCTTTTCAGCATGTTTTTTTTGTAAATTAAAGCAATTGTAAAATGCAACTGTATTTCATGACATTATTTCTCAAATATATATTTTTCTTACAATTCACTTACAATTCATATGCCTATATTATTTTCTAATCTGTATATTTAGGTATCCAGACCACATAATGTACAGTACTGTGCTAAGTACTTTGTGCTGTAAGTACAGATTTCTAAGGGATGACAGCCAAACTGGATATGTGAGTATACATTTGGTAGTTATATTCATAAAAGAAATAGTCGAATAAACATTAATTTGTCAAAATTATGCAGCGTTAAATATATTTTTACTAGTTGATATGTATTTTTTATAGCCAGATAATGGACATAGGTTTAACTTTCTATCATTGTTTCAGGCTACTCTACTTGAAATACTGAGAAATAAATTCAAAAAAGAGAGAAAGACACTTATTTCAGTGGAGACTGTAGAAGACATGAAAAAAAAGTTTGGTGCTGTGGGTCGAGGAAGGAAGCGTGCACCAGAGCAACAGCAACCGCTCATGAAAAAGAGAAGAGAATCTGTAAGCCTAACTCTTGGATCTGCATTGACAGAAATAGATTGAAATAGAATTACATACTTTATATATGTACATACATGCGATTGTGTAGTTTATTAGCTAATTGGCTTTCATGGAGAGTACTTGATCTTTAGCATTTTTCCAGAGTAAAGAAAAGCACAGAGAATACATGCAGTAAATGCCTGATCATAAGTATTGAATTACTTAACGTTATGATACATATTGCAGATGCAAAGTGAGGAGTTCCCAGGAGAAGACGAGCATAGTATTGCCAAACACTTGGACTCCATAAGAAAAGAAATAATGAAATTGAGGCCGAACGTTGAAGCCATATGTGACAGCATGAATAGAACTGTACACACTCGGGAAAGAATGATGGAGAAGAAGTCCACTGAAGAAGTCCTTGGTCTTTTTCCATTCCTAAAGCATCCTAAACTGGTAGGTACTAGTTTTTATTCTACTATGGTGATTGATGAGAAATTAATATTTTTAGTTATAAGCATGTATAATCACTTTAATTAGTCCTCCTAGGTGACCTTTCTGCATCAGCAATCCACCTGCTCCAGCTTTTACAAAACTCCACTGCTCCTGGTTTTTCCCATGCAACTTCTTTCTGCTCGCATTCAGTTTAGTTTGATTTTGTTTTATTTATTGATTTTTTTAACTACTACATTATTTGTAAGTATTCAACTCTTTTTTACAGCTGTGTATATCGCCTTGGATAAAGGCATATGATAAATAAATAAATATAATAATAACTTTAGCATCTGTATTTTAGCTGTTGCACGAAGTAGAACTACGTTTTGGAGTAAACTTGGAACGGAACCTAATGAGTGGCCTATCCAGAATGGTAGATGCTATTTTCAGACTTTCTAGTGGGCATCTTCTAACTACTGTGATGTCCTACATTGAAGATGCTTCAGATAAGACACAGGGAAATGGTAATGTATAAGAAATATTTATTGTACATCAAATTGTTTTGACCTATCTCAGAATAGGATCTATAAATAACTATTAAACAGAAAATGATGCAACTTTATTTCATACACTTGGAGCATAATATTTCATGGGGAAGATAGCTGGTATTTAACTCTCACAGGGGCATAAAAACCAATGCGAAAAACCTGCATGAACAGATTTTTAGAAACTTTGTTGATACTGTTCTTAACATTTTTTTGCTCCAATCCACAATAACGTTTGTATCAGTGGTGGTCAGTCCTGGTCCTGGAGAGCTACAGTCGTGTGTGTGTTTTTTTTTAGGTACCTTTAAATCATTTAAACTATTCTTTATCTGTGCAGTTTAGCAAATAATGAATTCATGAATGTAACTGAGAGCACTGGTGGAATGCAAAGCCAAAGATCCTGTACCTCTCAGACCAGGGTTGCTCAACATTCTTCCGTTTGCTTTGTACTTTGTATATGATCTGATACCCTATTTGTAGGACTGAGAATGAATGCTGCATTGTTGCTGTTGCCAGCTTTGTTTCGAGAGAGGGAAAATCTGTTTGTTGTTGACCAAGTAAGTTAATTGAGCTCTACTTTTTAAATGTAGCTTAACTGAATTGATGTTTTCAATGTTAAATACAAAGTCAAATTATCATTTAGAGATATCTCAAAATGAGTTTGAGATATCTCCAAATTAATTCCTGATATCTGTAAACCATTTTGAGATATCTTAAAATATGTTAAGATATCTCTAATTATTTCAAAATATTTTAAGATATATTCAACTGATTTAAGGATATTTTGAAATATTTAAAGATATCTGTTAAATATTTAAAGGTATCTCTTAATTTGGCTTGCCATAAATGTGTACTTAATGAATTATGAGGGAGACTTGTAGGCAATTAACAGGAGTTTAAGACGTTCCTCGCTGTTTTAAGTGAGATCCGACAGTTAAAATGTTTTTAAAGGGAGGAATATTACGAAATCCCTTTAAAGTAGCCGCAGCCCCACCACACGAGCCGCCACTGCTTGTAGGTATGGTGAGATGCTGCTGAAGTACAATTTCACATAATTTATTGTTGAATAAAGTTATTAATTATTATTTTAAAATCTATACAGGTACCACCATCACCTACGCCAACTATCGTTTTCAAGGGAACAACAAGCCCATTGGCAGCAGATGACATCTCTGTTTGTGTTGATGGAATTGAGATACTCAGTGATTATCCAGGAATGGATATCACCCTTGCTGTTGAATGTATTTTTTCTCTTTATTTTTCCTTGGGCATTGAGTATCCTAAAGCTCTAAAAAATTGTCTGACTTTCATGGAAAGGTACTTCATGAAGCTGAGTATCTCTGACAATTTTGCCAGTGTTAAAGATGTACAGTCAAATAACTGCACTTTTACTTGGGGAATAATTATATTGATCTGATGGAATGCCATTTTAACATTTAATCTGAAATTAAATGAATTTATTGTGTCAACTATTTAATTTGATTACAAAAACAGAATATTTGATATAAAAATGTAATTGTACATATAAAAAAAGTATTTATTTTAAATGTAAATGGCTGATTAGAAAATTAATTGTTTATAACAAATGTAAATTGTTTTTAATAGAAGTTTTGATCTCAAAAAACTAATAAACATTCAGTCTTAATTTATAGATATCATAAACTCATAATAAGCTCTGATCTAAATACTGTACTGTAGCTCTTCTAATTTGTGCCACCAAAAAATGAATAAGAAAAAAGAAACCCACGTTCATCAGTTTCAATATACATTTTATCTCAGCTTTTTCAAGGTCTATTACATGTTCTTGAAAATGTATTTTGTGTAAGTTTCAGGAAAATCTGTGGGATGCATAGATTTATTTTCCAGTTTGCTGCGAGACCCTTTTTTTCACTGTGTAAATAATATGGTTTAATTATTAAAAACACACAGGTTGAATAAAACGGTGTAAAACTGTATATAACTAAACCTGAAACTACTCTAATGGTTTAACCTGTAAAAACAATAAATTGTTATATAAATGTTTAATAAATAAATTGTTGGCATCCTGAATTGAGTGATTTATCAAAGCACTTACACTTCTGAGGTTGGGGGATTCTAAAGGATGTGAAGAGCTCTTAACGGTATACATTTGTTTTTTTCTCAGATGAACCAAACAACCCTCCATAGAATGTTAATTGTAAGGTTCAATAGTGTAACTCTTATGGTTCTATTTTAAACCTCAATAGAAGGTTCTTCAGAGGAACCAATATGGTTCTGTATTATACCATTAATATAAGAACCATGGTGGTTCTTTATTAAACCTCTAATGCAGGGTTCTTCCAAAGAACCATTTTAAAAGGTTCCATATAGCACTTCAAAATGGTTCCAAATCTATACCAGCAGATAGAACCTTTTAGGGTTCTATATTGTACCCTTTTTTCTAAGAGTGTACTGCATAAAAAAACGAGTGTGTTGTCGTGGCAGTTGGTGATCAAAGAAATAAAACAAAATAAAATCAATAAATAATAATGTCATAGACTTAAAGTCATACCTTTGAAGTCATAATGCATTGAAAGTGTTATTAGGATGTGACAGCGGGTGCGTTCACGGAGATCAAGAGCAGCCGGAGATCAAGAGCAGCCGCCGCAGGGGAGGGATACCATGGTAAATAGGTTACCTATTTACCATGGTATCTCTCCCCTGGGTGCGTTGTGTTTTGGTGAGCAGGAAAGCAGCGGGCGGGATGGCGAGCTTGTCCTGCTGCTCCAACACAAGCTACCTTAAGAGCCGGTACGATGCGGTCAATGGGTGAAGTTCGTCAGGAGTACTGCATAAAAAAAAAAAAACGAGTGTGTTGTCGTGGCAGTTGGTGATCAAAGAAATAAAACAAAATAAAATCAATAAATAATAATGTCATAGACTTAAAGTCATAACTTTTAAGTCATAATGCATTGCAAGTGTTATTAGGGAATGTTGTGCTGTGTTTTCAAGCGCTTCAATGTGACAGCGGGTGCGTTCACGGAGATCAAGAGCAGCCGCCGCAGGGGAGGGATACCTATTTACCATGGTATCTCTCCCCTGGGTGCGTTGTGTTTTGGTGAGCAGGAAAGCAGCGGGCGGGATGGCGAGCTTGTCCTGCTGCTCCAACACAAGCTACCTTAAGAGCCGGTACGATGCGGGCAATGGGTGAAGTTCGTCAGGAGTACTGCATAAAAAAAAAACGAGTGTGTTGTCGTGGCAGTTGGTGATCAAAGAAATAAAACAAAATAAAATCAATAAATAATAATGTCATAGACTTAAAGTCATACCTTTGAAGTCATAATGCATTGCAAGTGTTATTAGGGAATGTTGTGCTGTGTTTTCAAGCGCTTCAATGTGACAGTGGGTGCGTTCACGGAGATCAAGAGCAGCCGGAGATCAAGAGCAGCCGCCGCAGGGGAGGGATACCATGGTAAATAGGTTACCTATTTACCATGGTATCTCTCCCCTGGGTGCGTTGTGTTTTGGTGAGCAGGAAAGCAGCGGGCGGGATGGTGATCAAAGAAATAAAACAAAATAAAATCAATAAATAATAATGTCATAGACTTAAAGTCATACCTTTGAAGTCATAATGCATTGCAAGTGTTATTAGGGAATGTTGTGCTGTGTTTTCAAGCGCTTCAATGTGACAGCGGGTGCGTTCACGGAGATCAAGAGCAGCCGGAGATCAAGAGCAGCCGCCGCAGGGGAGGGATACCATGGTAAATAGGTTACCTATTTACCATGGTATCTCTCCCCTGGGTGCGTTGTGTTTTGGTGAGCAGGAAAGCAGCGGGCGGGATGGCGAGCTTGTCCTGCTGCTCCAACACAAGCTACCTTAAGAGCCGGTACGATGCGGGCAATGGGTGAAGTTCGTCAGGAGTACTGCATAAAAAAAAAACGAGTGTGTTGTCGTGGCAGTTGGTGATCAAAGAAATAAAACAAAATAAAATCAATAAATAATAATGTCATAGACTTAAAGTCATACCTTTGAAGTCATAATGCATTGCAAGTGTTATTAGGGAATGTTGTGCTGTGTTTTCAAGCGCTTCAATGTGACAGTGGGTGCGTTCACGGAGATCAAGAGCAGCCGGAGATCAAGAGCAGCCGCCGCAGGGGAGGGATACCATGGTAAATAGGTTACCTATTTACCATGGTATCTCTCCCCTGGGTGCGTTGTGTTTTGGTGAGCAGGAAAGCAGCGGGTGGGATGGCGAGCTTGTCCTGCTGCTCCAACACAAGCTACCTTAAGAGCCGGTACGATGCGGGCAATGGGTGAAGTTCGTCAGGAGTACTGCATAAAAAAAAAACGAGTGTGTTGTCGTGGCAGTTGGTGATCAAAGAAATAAAATCAATAAATAATAATGTCATAGACTTAAAGTCATACCTTTGAAGTCATAATGCATTGCAAGTGTTATTAGGGAATGTTGTGCTGTGTTTTCAAGCGCTTCAATGTGACAGCGGGTGCGTTCACGGAGATCAAGAGCAGCCGGAGATCAAGAGCAGCCGCCGCAGGGGAGGGATACCATGGTAAATAGGTTACCTATTTACCATGGTATCTCTCCCCTGGGTGCGTTGTGTTTTGGTGAGCAGGAAAGCAGCGGGCGGGATGGCGAGCTTGTCCTGCTGCTCCAACACAAGCTACCTTAAGAGCCGGTACGATGCGGGCAATGGGTGAAGTTCGTCAGGAGTACTGCATAAAAAAAAAAACGAGTGTGTTGTCGTGGCAGTTGGTGATCAAAGAAATAAAATCAATAAATAATAATGTCATAGACTTAAAGTCATACCTTTGAAGTCATAATGCATTGCAAGTGTTATTAGGGAATGTTGTGCTGTGTTTTCAAGCGCTTCAATGTGACAGCGGGTGCGTTCACGGAGATCAAGAGCAGCCGGAGATCAAGAGCAGCCGCCGCAGGGGAGGGATACCATGGTAAATAGGTTACCTATTTACCATGGTATCTCTCCCCTGGGTGCGTTGTGTTTTGGTGAGCAGGAAAGCAGCGGGCGGATGGCGAGCTTGTCCTGCTGCTCCAACACAAGCTACTTTAAGAGCCCGTACGATGCGGTCAATGGGTGAAGTTCGTCAGGAGTACTGCATAAAAAAAAAAAACGAGTGTGTTGTAGTGGCAGTTGGTGATCAAAGAAATAAAACAAAATAAAATCAATAAATAATAATGTCATAGACTTAAAGTCATACCTTTGAAGTCATAATGCATTGCAAGTGTTATTAGGGAATGTTGTGCTGTGTTTTCAAGCGCTTCAATGTGACAGCGGGTGCGTTCACGGAGATCAAGAGCAGCCGGAGATCAAGAGCAGCCGCCGCAGGGGAGGGATACCATGGTAAATAGGTTACCTATTTACCATGGTATCTCTCCCCTGGGTGCATTGTGTTTTGGTGAGCAGGAAAGCAGCGGGCGGGATGGCGAGCTTGTCCTGCTGCTCCAACACAAGCTACCTTAAGAGCCGGTACTATGATGTCAATGGGTGAAGTTCGTCAGGAGTACTGCATAAAAAAAAAAACGAGTGTGTTGTCGTGGCAGTTGGTGAGCAAAGAAATAAAACAAAATAAAATCAATAAATAATAATGTCATAGACTTAAAGTCATACCTTTGAAGTCATAATGCATTGCAAGTGTTATTAGGGAATGTTGTGCTGTGTTTTCAAGCGCTTCAATGTGACAGCGGGTGCGTTCACGGAGATCAAGAGCAGCCGGAGATCAAGAGCAGCCGCCGCAGGGGAGGGATACCATGGTAAACAGGTTACCTATTTACCATGGTATCTCTCCCCTGGGTGCGTTGTGTTTTGGTGAGCAGGAAAGCAGCGGGCGGGATGGCGAGCTTGTCCTGCTGTTCCAACACAAGCTACCTTAAGAGCCGGTACGATGCGGTCAATGGGTGAAGTTCGTCAGGAGTACTGCATAAAAAAAAAACGAGTGTGTTGTGGTGGCAGTTGGTGATCAAAGAAATAAAACAAAATAAAATCAATAAATAATAATGTCATAGACTTAAAGTCATACCTTTGAAGTCATAATGCATTGCAAGTGTTATTAGGGAATGTTGTGCTGTGTTTTCAAGCGCTTCAATGTGACAGCGGGTGCGTTCACGGAGATCAAGAGCAGCCGGAGATCAAGAGCAGCCGCCGCAGGGGTGGGATACCATGGTAAATAGGTTACCTATTTACCATGGTATCTCTCCCCTGGGTGCGTTGTGTTTTGGTGAGCAGGAAAGCAGCGGGTGGGATGGCGAGCTTGTCCTGCTGCTCCAACACAAGCTACCTTAAGAGCCGGTAGGATGCGGTCAATGGGTGAAGTTCGTCAGGAGTACTGCATAAAAAAAAAAACGAGTGTGTTGTCGTGGCAGTTGGTGATCAAAGAAATAAAATCAATAAATAATAATGTCATAGACTTAAAGTCATACCTTTGAAGTCATAATGCATTGCAAGTGTTATTAGGGAATGTTGTGCTGTGTTTTCAAGCGCTTCAATGTGACAGCGGGTGCGTTCACGGATATCAAGAGCAGCCGGAGATCAAGAGCAGCCGCCGCAGGGGAGGGATACCATGGTAAATAGGTTACCTATTTACCATGGTATCTCTCCCCTGGGTGCGTTGTGTTTTGGTGAGCAGGAAAGCAGCGGGCGGGATGGCGAGCTGTCCTGCTGCTCCAACACAAGCTACTTTAAGAGCCGGTACTATGCGGTCAATGGGTGAAGTTCGTCAGGAGTACTGCATAAAAAAAAAAAACGAGTGTGTTGTCGTGGCAGTTGGTGAGCAAAGAAATAAAACAAAATAAAATCAATAAATAATAATGTCATAGACTTAAAGTCATACCTTTGAAGTCATAATGCATTGCAAGTGTTATTAGGGAATGTTGTGCTGTGTTTTCAAGCGCTTCAATGTGACAGCGGGTGCGTTCACGGATATCAAGAGCAGCCGGAGATCAAGAGCAGCCGCCGCAGGGGAGGGATACCATGGTAAATAGGTTACCTATTTACCATGGTATCTCTCCCCTGGGTGCGTTGTGTTTTGGTGAGCAGGAAAGCAGCGGGCGGGATGGCGAGCTGTCCTGCTGCTCCAACACAAGCTACTTTAAGAGCCCGTACGATGCGGTCAAAGGGTGAAGTTCGTCAGGAGTACTGCATAAAAAAAAAAAACGAGTGTGTTGTAGTGGCAGTTGGTGATCAAAGAAATAAAACAAAATAAAATCAATAAATAATAATGTCATAGACTTAAAGTCATACCTTTGAAGTCATAATGCATTGCAAGTGTTATTAGGGAATGTTGTGCTGTGTTTTCAAGCGCTTCAATGTGACAGCGGGTGCGTTCACGGAGATCAAGAGCAGCCGGAGATCAAGAGCAGCCGCCGCAGGGGAGGGATACCATGGTAAATAGGTTACCTATTTACCATGGTATCTCTCCCCTGGGTGCGTTGTGTTTTGGTGAGCAGGAAAGCAGCGGGCGGGATGGCGAGCTTGTCCTGCTGCTCCAACACAAGCTACTTTAAGAGCCCGTACGATGCGGTCAATGGGTGAAGTTCGTCAGGAGTACTGCATAAAAAAAAAAACGAGTGTGTTGTCGTGGCAGTTGGTGATCAAAGAAATAAAACAAAATAAAATCAATAAATAATAATGTCATAGACTTAAAGTCATACCTTTGAAGTCATAATGCATTGCAAGTGTTATTAGGGAATGTTGTGCTGTGTTTTCAAGCGCTTCAATGTGACAGCGGGTGCGTTCACGGAGATCAAGAGCAGCCGGAGATCAAGAGCAGCCGCCGCAGGGGAGGGATACCATGGTAAATAGGTTACCTATTTACCATGGTATCTCTCCCCTGGGTGCGTTGTGTTTTGGTGAGCAGGAAAGCAGCGGGCGGGATGGCGAGCTTGTCCTGCTGCTCCAACACAAGCTACCTTAAGAGCCGGTACTATGATGTCAATGGGTGAAGTTCGTCAGGAGTACTGCATAAAAAAAAACGAGTGTGTTGTCGTGGCAGTTGGTGAGCAAAGAAATAAAACAAAATAAAATCAATAAATAATAATGTCATAGACTTAAAGTCATACCTTTGAAGTCATAATGCATTGCAAGTGTTATTAGGGAATGTTGTGCTGTGTTTTCAAGCGCTTCAATGTGACAGCGGGTGCGTTCACGGAGATCAAGAGCAGCCGGAGATCAAGAGCAGCCGCCGCAGGGGAGGGATACCATGGTAAACAGGTTACCTATTTACCATGGTATCTCTCCCCTGGGTGCGTTGTGTTTTGGTGAGCAGGAAAGCAGCGGGCGGGATGGCGAGCTTGTCCTGCTGCTCCAACACAAGCTACCTTAAGAGCCGGTACGATGCGGTCAATGGGTGAAGTTCGTCAGGAGTACTGCATAAAAAAAAAACGAGTGTGTTGTGGTGGCAGTTGGTGATCAAAGAAATAAAACAAAATAAAATCAATAAATAATAATGTCATAGACTTAAAGTCATACCTTTGAAGTCATAATGCATTGCAAGTGTTATTAGGGAATGTTGTGCTGTGTTTTCAAGCGCTTCAATGTGACAGCGGGTGCGTTCACGGAGATCAAGAGCAGCCGGAGATCAAGAGCAGCCGCCGCAGGGGAGGGATACCATGGTAAATAGGTTACCTATTTACCATGGTATCTCTCCCCTGGGTGCGTTGTGTTTTGGTGAGCAGGAAAGCAGCGGGCGGGATGGCGAGCTTGTCCTGCTGCTCCAACACAAGCTACCTTAAGAGCCGGTACGATGCGGTCAATGGGTGAAGTTCGTCAGGAGTAATGCATAAAAAAAAAAAAAACGAGTGTGTTGTCGTGGCAGTTGGTGATCAAAGAAATAAAACAAAATAAAATCAATAAATAATAATGTCATAGACTTAAAGTCATACCTTTGAAGTCATAATGCATTGCAAGTGTTATTAGGGAATGTTGTGCTGTGTTTTCAAGCGCTTCAATGTGACAGCGGGTGCGTTCACGGAGATCAAGAGCAGCCGGAGATCAAGAGCAGCCGCCGCAGGGGAGGGATACCATGGTAAATAGGTTACCTATTTACCATGGTATCTCTCCCCTGGGTGCGTTGTGTTTTGGTGAGCAGGAAAGCAGCGGGCGGGATGGCGAGCTTGTCCTGCTGCTCCAACACAAGCTACCTTAAGAGCCGGTATACCGCTAGCTACCATAGACACCTAGATACGAATGCATAGTAGTATACTGGCCAAGGGCGTTGGTTTTGCCCAGAGCCGTAACTAAGCTTTTAGCTACCGGGGCATGCAAATATATATATATATATATATATATATATATATATATATATATATATATATATATATATATATATATATATTATTGTTATTTTTTTTCTTTTTTCTTTTTTTTTTGGATGTTAGGAGTTAGGATGGTATTTACTCGCGCATAGGTTTGAATGTTATTTCCGAATCTCTCCTTTAACATGTCTGAAGGGGACACTGTATTACTTAAAACGTGAATTAACGTCTTAAATCGTGTTAAAAGTGAGAAGTTACCTTGGGATTGCACACCAGGTTCAGACGCAATGATTGGACTTATGTATCCGCAGGCGACCTGAGACTCACCGTTTCAACGGTGTCAGGAGTGCTCAACAGAAAAGAATGCATAGAGAAAAATATTGTATACTGGCCAAGGGCGTTGGTTTTGCCCAGAGCCGTAACTAAGCTTTTAGCTACCGGGGTATGCAAATATATATATATATATATATATATATATATATATATATATATATATATATATATATATATATATATATATATATATACATATTGCATGCACCTCCGGAATGAAGCAACCGGAGGTGGATGGAAAGACTCCATATCGTAGCTAGCGGGGCATGCAAGACTCCATATCGGAGCTACCGGGGCATGCAATTATATATATATATATATATATATATATATATATATATATATATATATATATATATATATATATATTTTATTGTTATTTTTTTTCTTTTTTCTTTTTTTTTGGATGTTAGGAGTTAGGATGGTATTTACTCGCGCATAGGTTTGAATGTTATTTCCGAATCTCTCCTTTAACATGTTTGAAGGGGACACTGTATTACTTAAAACGTGGATTAACGTCTTAAATCGTGTTAAAAGTGAGCAGTTACCTTGGAATTACACACCAGGATCAGACGCAATGATTGGACTTATGTATCCGCAGGCGACCTGAGACTCACCGTTTCAACGGTGTCAGGAGTGCTCAACAGAAAAGAATGCATAGAGAAAAATATTGTATACTGGCCAAGGGCGTTGGTTTTGCCCAGAGCCGTAACTAAGCTTTTAGCTACCGGGGCATACAAATATATATATATATATATATATATATATATATATATCTATATATATATATATATATATATATATATATATATATATATATATATATATATATATATATATATTGCATGCACCTCTGGGATGAAGGAACCGGAGGTGGATGGAAAGACTCCATATCGTAGCTAGCGGGGCATGCAAGACTCCATATCGGAGCTACCGGGGCATGCAATTATATATATATATATATATATATATATATATATATATATATATATATATATATATATATATATATATATATATATATATATATTAATTATTAATATATATATATATATTATATATATATTATTATTATTATTATTATTATATATATATTATTAATATATATATATATATATATTAATTAAAGATATTTTTTTTCTTTTTTCTTTTTTTTTTTGGATGTTAGGAGTTAGGATGGTATTTACTCGCGCATAGGTTTGAATGTTATTTCCGAATCTCTCCTTTAACATGTCTGAAGGGGACACTGTATTACTTAAAACGTGAATTAACGTCTTAAATCGTGTTAAAAGTGAGCAGTTACCTGGGATTACACACCAGGTTCAGACGCAATGATTGGACTTATGTATCCGCAGGCGACCTGAGACTCACCGTTTTCAACGGTGTCAGGAGTGCTCAACAGAAAAGAATGCATAGAGAAAAATATTGTATTCTGGCCAAGGGCTTTGGTTTTGCCCAGAGCCGTAACTAAGCTTTTAGCTACCGGGGCATACAAATATATATATATATATATATATATATATATATATATATATATATATATATATATATATATATATATATACAAGGGCGTAGGTTTGGTTTGAACATTGGTGGGGACACAATTTTGTAGGGGGGCGGAGTCACGGTCGCTAGTGGGGTTCGGGGGCATGCCCCCCCGGGAAGAAATTTTTTAGTAGACAGCTATTAAATGGTAACTTCTGGTGGCTTGAAATGAATGCTGGACATGATTCGAGGACAGTTTGATTGACATGAAGTTGGCTGGTATACACTTAAAACACTATGATAAAGTGTCCCTCCTGGAAGCTGGTTTGACATCCCTGCTGTAGAATTACTAATAACCTGAATTATAACCTATCCCAGCCTTACTGTAAGCTACCAATACCCCTGGCGCTACAAGCATGAGCACATGCACGCTCACGTGCTCTGCCTGCCACTCCTGTGTCTGTGCTGCTGCTCGTACCTGGGTGCATTGCTTCATTCACCTGATAAAATAATAAATTGATGCATGCCATATAGAGAGAAAATATATGGCTATGCTAACTTTATTTGCTGAGTATTACTATACAGCATTAGCCTACTATTATATCACAATGTGCCTCAAACAATAATATATCTCAAAACTGAGTCTAACACTTCACTGTTATAATCACTAAGCCATTACAGACCCCACCTGCGACCCTGTTGCTCCACCTGCCTCTGTACTGCTTTTACCAGGCTGCACTGCTTCACTCGCCTGATAAAATGATAAATTGATGCATGCTGTTTAGAGAGAAAGTATGACTCTGCTAACTTCATTAGTAAATTATTTTTTCATTTGCTATGAGAATCATTATCAATTGTGTTTATTACTTTAATAACATCTTCCTACTTACACTTTGACTTTTTGTAAAAAAAAACTTCCTTATGTCCATCTTTATTTTTTTGGTTGCTATTATGCTTTAGTCACCTAAAGCCAAATTGAAGTGATTAGCTAACGTTAGTTGAATGACGATATCAAAACATGCTCACGCACTCTCTCACTCTCTCTCTCTCTCTCTCTCTCTCTCTCTCTCTCTCTCTCTCTCTCTCTCTCTCTCTCTCTCTCTCTCTCTCTCTCTCTCTCTCTCTCTCTCTCTCTCTCTCTCTCTCTCTCTCTCTCTCTCTCTCTCTCTCTCTCTCACACACACACACACACACACACACACACACACTCACACACACACACACACACACACACACATAATGATTTAGCTGTGAAACAAGCTAGCTAGCCACCAAGGACGTTGGGTTAGCAGCTAGCAATGGGTCGCTAACGTAATAGGTAGGTAGGTAGGTAGCTTTATTCTCTCAAACTATGTTGCTGACGAGCTGACAATACCTTCAGCCGCGGCACCTGGCTTTCATTCAGTCAGTGGCTCACACTCATCAGCCTGACCGGCAAGCGGCAACTTCAGATGAGCGTCTTTCCAGAGTCCAGCCTAAACCAGCGGTTCTCAACCTTTTTTTACTCACGCCGCACTGACATTTATTTGTATATCTGTCGTCGTCCCCCCCCCCACCATTAATTTGACTTT